>NC_056737.1:1670673390-1670818390 GCF_019279795.1 Protopterus annectens
TCGGGTTTACAGCTAAATATATCAGCACACATATAAGAAAAAATGTATTATAAAAAGACAGTTAACCAACATAACAATTTAGAGAAACTTCACTTATTGACCAGCTGAAAACATGATTACATGTGGAGACAAGATGTGAGGAAAGATGCAGCAAAGCGTTAACCCAATAGCAAAGTGAGAGGAATACAAAGCTAAGGCACAGTTGAGATTCAGAGCCAAAGCAAGATTGGAACCAAAGATATACAGGATGTTTATAGGCAAATTGACACTGTGGGGTGGGAATTTGAGTGATGTGAATAAGTGGGCGTTACTTTAATGGTCTTTAGTGTCGACCCGAATTATAAACGCTGGGATTGTCCCTTTAAGAATGACATATGTTCACAGGCGGTGCCAATGGGGGTGAGGGGCCCAATCAACAAACCCCCCCCAGCCATACAGGGGAAACATACAAACAAACACACAAACAATGTAAACAATCCACTGCTCTCCAAACCACAGGCAGGATACAACTAGAGGGGGGGAACACAGTGGACCCTTCTAAGTCTAATCTTGGAACAGAAACAGGAGCGTCCCTTGCGGGACACCCCAAAAATAGTCTTGTAATAGGAGCACAGCCGTGCAATGACCTTTCAAGGTGGGGCATACCTGGACTACAAGGGTGGGAAAGCCTGATGACCCATGTGTCGAGACAACGTACGAAATGGGCCCTGTTAAGTGGAGAATGGGCAGTGTGTAGTGGTGTGTTTAGACCCAACCTGCACCCAGAGTAAGGATGAGTGCTGTAGAAGAGGTACGGGGGGGGACTATGGGTATGAAATTATGTGCCTAGGTGTGCAGGTGTTGGCTGGAGTGGTTCTATTCGGACCGCCCCAGGGATGTAAAGAATAGTGTTCATTGGTCAGAGCCACCGCCCAATGAGCAGCCACTCCCGCTATGATTCCCACTGCAGCACAGTCTATTTTACAGGGCAAAGTACGGTATAACCAAATGTGTTGTTGCAAATCCCACTAAATAACACCAAAGAACACATGGTCACAACGACCCACTGTAGGCATGTAAGGCGAACTAATTGCCATCACAAGGTATTATTGTTGTCCCCACCCCCACCCAGGGGTGTGAGTGTCCAAACCTACCTCCAAATGCAGTATATATACACAGCTGTTGCTGTAGAAGAAATGGCCACCTGTGGATCTTCCCGTCAGCCTACCTGCACATCCCCGGACATTTCCCCTACTATCTACCCCTCTGTGTGCCCCATTAACACCACTTACCTATCGACCCCTGTTTCCTTACTAATACTGTTCACAGTCACAAGTAGGTGACACCCTCTTCCCCAACTATATTGGCAGAATCTGGAACCCCCCCCCACCCATGTGTATTACCTCAGCTGTCCCACACAACACATGTAAATAACACATGAAGGAACACCTCAAGCACACTTGGATCAGCACATGCTCACCACCTGGTGAACCCCCCCCCCCCAACTAACACTCTATACCCCTAAACCACCTAGTGAAACCAACACCTCCTGTCCTGGCCGCATACAGATCCCAACATCCTGCATACCTTCCCTATTGCTCCACCACCAATCATTCCAATGGCCTACTATACAGTTACAATGCCCCCCCCCCCTCTACTGACCTACCTACTCCTTTACTATTCTCTTCTACTCTAACACACAGGTATTTCATAACTAAACCTAACCTGAATACCTGAGTGTAACCTACCCCTTCACTATTCCCTTCTACTCTACCACACAGGTATGACATAACTAAACCTAACCCAAATACCTGAGTGTAACCTATCCAGAACTGTTACACTGGAATCCAACTTCACCTTAAACTGACCTTTGTCAACTGTCATACCTGAGATGTAAACCTGACTAAGCATGTATAATACTGACATGTTAATGTGAACTAAGCATGAAGAATGTGGTACGTAGCTATGTTAAGTCTGTTATTCTCTATGAATGTATACACCTTCGTACTACGTGTAATGTGTAGCTGGAGTTTACTGTGGAGCTCCACTCCCTGGGCCACCACTGACAATGGAGAAGCATCCAGTCAGATTGTCCTGGACAACAAATGTGAACTAAATACATGAAGTAGCACGGGGGTATGTGGCAACAAGTGGGGTTACGCCTGTTTGGGCGGCGGTAAGCAATACCCACACTGGTTAAGCAATGTGGAGGCCAACTCAGTGTAAAATGCCATAACTGGAGGTCAGCAAGGCTGAGTCTTGCACACACCAGCGCATACCCGCCTACACTTCCTCTATAGTGCCTTAGGCCCTCTGTAGTCAACAGCTCTCGTCATGCCCATTAACAAAATAATCTGCACTCCCAGGTTCCAACCCCCCCCCCCCCCACCCTGCACACTATAGTCTAAGTGAGTTACCATTAAGGCATGGCAGATACACATTCAGCTGCTATTATCACAAACATGTCATCCAGCACAGTCATTCAACAGTATAGGAAATGTATTTAAGTATGTAGATTAATACCAGCAAACTTGCACATCGCTCAATCACAGTAGTCTGAGCAGTCTATGTGTTTCAATGAACAGTGCCTGTCCAAACATACTGTGAGAACAGTAGTCTTGCATAATACTGAAGAGAAGAATGAAAAACGGTGCACGCCGTGTGGGCGTGCTTCATGCACAGAATGTCACACCTGGGGCGTTGGTTCCGCAGAACCGGGAGATGAGGCTGGCCCGGTGTGTGAGCAAACCGCTGCATCTCGAACCCCTGGCAGGATACTACCAGTGGGAGAAACAGTGTAGACTAGCAAAGTCTACCTGTGACACAACAACAGGTCCAGCCCTGGTGGGACAAACCAAACCTTGTGGTTCACATAGGTGTTTCCACCAGTATCATAGGAGGATCAAGGGAAGGCTTGGACTAAATGGATGAAGAGCCTGCAGAAGCTTTTGTCGAGACAGTATAATGGAGGAGTACCAACACATGCAGAGAGGGAAATGTGTGGAGGTGTGGTATGGCTGGTCTAGCAACTGGGGAATAGATGGATGCTGTGTACGTGGAGCTCGGGGGCTGGGGGAAGGAAACATGGGTATTACAATATGGTAGAAATATGCAAATGAAGCAGAACAGCAATAGTTTAGTGGGTAGAGCATCTGACCAATGAGCAGGCATTCCTGGTTCGGGTCCCACACTAGCACAGTCTATTTTACATGGCAAAGCACATTATAAACAATATTTTTGTTGCAAGACCCACAAAATAGCTGAAATATATGAACTGGAGTACCGCAAGATATGCACATGTGACGTATCAGTGTCAGATGGAATAAGGCACTAGTAAGCAGGTGTAAGCAAAACTAGGCAATAGTTGGCATATATACACACTAGTAAGCGGGTGTAAGGCCGTACGACTGCTTTAGAGTGCCTTAATCACTCTGCATCCAATGGGCCTTTGTCAGCCTGGTAACAAAATAAACAGCCATGCAGGTCACAAACCCAGGACCCTATACACCATAGTCCCAGTAGCTATCCACCAAGCCATGACAGACATACAGAAGAATGGGGTAGTAGTAAAGATGTCCTCACCATAGTATAACCAAACTGAACCTGTGAAAGGCATCAGTATACAGTCATATGTGCCATAACTGACTACAGAACATACATATGTGAACTGGAGTACACCAGTAAGTCCAGATGTGAGGTGTTAATGTAATAAAGTGTAGAAGTTCCCAGGACCCCAGACAGTGTCCGTACACATGTGTCAAGGATACATGACACATATATAACAAGTGGAGAAGGGGAAATCAAAGCCAAAGGGCAATTACCATGCAAATCTAATAATATGCACCGCCAGACCTCCCAACCGTCCCGAATTACTCGGTTTTTACCGAGTTTTGGGGTCCAAATGAAGGGGTGCCACGATTCCCGATTGGCGCCCCTTCATTCTCATTTCTTTGCCTTATTTTTTAATTTTTTTTAATTTTCGCGCTGTCGGAGCTGACGTCATCGCGTGCGCGATGACGTCAGCTCCGTCAGCACTACCAGCCAGTCGGAATTGAGCTCCTTGAGCTCGCGTCATCATTTCCGGCTGGCTGCAAGCAGTTGTTGCATTTGAAAAGCTTGCCGCCAAATCGCCAATCCTGTGAAAACAGAAACACTTAGCTGCCGCCTGCCTGCTATTCGTTTGGACTGGGACTTACTTTATCACTTGTATTGGCCGAGGCCGAGAAGAAAGCTGCAGCCTGCCGTTCGTTCTGGGAGCCTGGGACTATAGGCGGAATAGATGTGACTGAAAATACACATTTATCGTTATTGCTCTTAAATGTTGAAATCAGATAAGTACATTAGATTGATAGGTTAGTACTATAAATTCATTGCCTTGATTGACTGAATGTTTATATGCAGAATTTTTATTATATATAGTGTTCCTTACCATGCATATATTCTGTTTTGTCTATACAGCTTTTATAACACTTTGTCATTCAGATAAAATATTCAGCAACATGCTAGCTTAACATACAAGTTAGTTATCTTCATTGCTATTCACGGGCAGAGCATTCTTGCACTGCGTGTACGTTAGCACAAAATTTCTTTAAATGTCTTTTTACATTTTAATTATATTTTTGAGATTGATTGTTCCTGCTTTTTGCAGGATTTTTTATTTATGTTTGTATTTATAGCTGTAACATTACGGACCCAATTTCATAGCTTGGTCATGCTTTATGCTCTGAACGGAGATGAATATATGCGCCTTTTCTGTATATAAGAATTTTATTATGTTTGTAAGTCTTGACAGATTGCTTCTGTATTCTTTATGGTTGTTTTAGAATTGAAACAAGTTGATATCAATAAGTAAGTCTAACTATTGATATAGTTTTTTATATTGTTTTTGTTTATAAACATACAGCGTGACTCCTCACGCTTTTACGTGTTGACACTCATATTAACGGCTCTAAGAGAATTTTTTATAGTAGGTTGGTTTACATATTTATGAACAACTAGAGGTGATATTGAGCATATACATTTATTTATGTATTAATAATGGTGTGGTTTACACATCTAGAAATTTTATTCAGTTATAGCACTGGTTAGTGATTCATTATATTAACTGCTTGAATAAATAGAAGCCGTTTAATGAGCGCGTTTATTTAGCGCTGACATCAGTACACACTCATTCATTTGAACAAAGTATGTGTGTGAGAGCTATGGTGAGAAGTGAGAACTGAATTCTATAAATGATAGCCATTAAGTTTCAGTCTTCCTGTTTAAACTGCTGATTTAGCATAGTGGTATGTTGCACTAACTGTAGGGTGTGTGTATAGTGTTCTGGGTTCAAGTCAAGACTTGCCAGTAACAAGCATGGGGGTAACACGCTTTATTCTAGCAACTTTCCAGAATTATACAAGCAATGTTTAAAATGTGTCCCTGGTTTTTAAAATGTGTCCTGGTTTTTGAACTTTTGACCCCCCCCCCTGAAAAAAACCCTGAAATTGAAAGTGTGAGAAGCTGTGCAAGATGTCTATGGCTTTCTCTACTGTCATTCTATTTATAGTGTGTGTGTGGAAGTAGACTTTTTATGATGGAAATGTTCTGATTTGGGCAGTTTTGTCATTATTGGTTCATGCATTTTGTTTCGTTGCCTACAGTACGGCCTACTGGAAAAAATGTTCTCTCAAACAATACATTTAAAATGTGCTCTAACAAGTGTGCTGTATTATACAAGGAATATAACTTAATAAAGTCAGGAAGGTGTAGCAAATGAAAGAACACATATGTGTGCAAGGGGCCAATGATTTGAAAATGGCCCAAAGGTAATCTTTATCCCTTATTGGCCAGATGTATTTTCTTTGGATGTGGTGCAGGTTTCAATACTGTTTCAATGAATGATTTTCAAGAGCAGAGAAGTTTTAATTCCAAGTGGTTTCAATACTGTTTCAATGAATGCGATTTTCAAGAGCAGAGAAGTTTTAATACCAAGTCTGTTTTCATTGTGAAACAGTATCGCTTTATTTATCAAATGTCTGTTAGTGTTTGTGCATTGATGATGTGCCTCAAAATGTAAAAATAAAATCCAAATCTTTACTATAGAAGTAAAGTAGTATACAGTTGCACACATTAGTGTTTATGATAAATGGGGTGAAATAGCCAGATAATGAGACATTGGAATGGCTGCAGGCAGGGGGACTCTGGTCTGGTGTCATATTTTGGTTGTCTGTTCTTCAGTTTGTGTTTGAAAGTTGGTATCCCACAATTCCATCAGAGTGGGTGGGGTTACATAATTATGTATGCAAATGAGATGTTAATCAGCGTACAGATTTGTACCTATTTTTCATGGCCCTTGTCCAGATTTCTGATGTTTCCAGGTTGAGAGGTATGTGCACCGCTAAGCATAGCACAGCACTGGCTCTCAGACTACTGCCAGATTACTACTAGTGGAAGAAATGGTGTCACCCTGCTAAGTCTGCTCTTAAACAAACGCACGTCCTTCCCTGGTGGGACGACCGACCCCTAATTCTTCCAAAATGAGTCCTCAGGGTAACATACCATGCCTACAAAGTAAGAACAGACGGTGACATATGTTCATGGACTACATGTGTGGGAAGCCTGAAGATCCATGGGTTGAGACAACATACGCGAAGGGTCCTGAGAAGTGGAGAGTGGGCAATGTATAGTGGTGTGGTTAGATTAGACTGGAACCTGTAGGAAGGATGACTGATGTGGAGGGTGAAGGGGGGGGTTGGGGGAGGGAATGATGGGTACAACATTATGGACCGAGGCATGCCATGGTTGGATGAACCCGTTCTAATGGGACTGGCCCATGGATGTCAGCAAGAAAGGGTGGCACAGGGAAGGTACTGGGACATACCATTTCCCATGGCAAACCATGTTATGGGTAATATGTATGTTGCATAACCCACGGAATAACATATATACATGAACTGGAGTACTGCAGCCACAAAATAACATGTATATATATATATGAACAGGAGCACTGCAGGAAATGCAGACGTAAGGTGTCAGTATCATAATGCATACAGCAGTAGTTAGGTTAAGCAGCACTAAGCTGTTGTAAGCATATGTCAGCACTAGTAAGTGAGTTTATGTTTCCAGGCTCAGCAAATCTGATGCAAACTATCTGTAGGCATATGTAACCAGAGGTCTGTGTTTGCGTGATGGTGAGCACTGCGTACACAAAGTAAGCAATATCGAGGCTAACCTGGTATAACTGGCTGTTACCTGCAGTTGGTGATGCATACCGTCGCGCAAACACGCTCATGACTGCTTACAAGTGCCTCAATCACCCTGCATCCCACCGCCCTTGTTCAACCCTGCAACATAATTGACAACCACTGCATGGCCCGAACCCAGGACCCTGCATACCACAATCACAGTGAATTAACACTACACCATGTCGGATATACAAACATCCCATGTATTCCCAGATATATCATGCTGCACAGTCAATCTGCATAAGGGGAATTGTACTAATATTACAACACTCAACCTCTTATTGCAAACATTGTGGGCGCAGTGTGACAACAGTGGGGTACATATTTGGACATGTGAAATATTGTTCATATGCATGTAAAATGTTGCTAGTTAAACAGTGATCTGTTGTAATACACATAATCTGAACAACATGATGTCTGCAACTGTAATGTATCGGCATTCCTGACTGACCACATGCCTGACATCATCCACGTCAAGTGGCCAGATGAATGTGGGGCAGGCCAATATTCTGAGCCAGTCATGCATGGACATATGGACAGTCATAGATCTGTAAATGTAGTGAGATACACAGGTACATATAAATGTCTGACTCACACATACATCATATCACATCAATGGTATGTAGGTGGGTGGATACATATGTCCACATACATTTAGATATAAATATATATATATATATATATATATATATATATATATATATGGATAGATATGTGAATTGCAGCAGCAGATAGGAATAACAACCGGAAACCCCACCACAAATAACTGACCTTATGCACAGTTGATGGGGGTGGGGGCTCAGATGAGGGGAACCTGATGATGACTGCTATGTTCCCCCCACCACAGCCATAACAGATATGCTGTACAATGTAATATCCAGTGCATGCAGTTCTTGACCTCAGGACCCTCTGCAACACAGTTACAATGGTCTATCAGTAGGCCACTGCAGCTGTAGAAAGTCAGGCCAATATCTGACACATATTAACCAGTCCAGTCATGCAACTGTACAGATAATGTATACCATTATCTAGATGTATCTGTGTGCAAATATGTTACTATCTACACTGCTACAACATATCTGTATATGTATATATATATATATATATATATATATATATATATATATGTGTGTGTGTGTGTATAGCTTTCTAACGCTATATAGATATTACTATATATGGACATATATACATGCTAATGGCTACATTGACACATATATGTGTCTACACCTATATGTCTACATATGCACAGCACGTTACATATGTGTATGCAGATATGCAGCTATGTAAGTATATATGGACATAGTTATATATATGTCAGCAGATATATATATATATATATATATATATATATATATATATATATATATATATATATATATTGGTACATATGGCCATACATCTGTAGAGAGCAATGGCAGATTAACGAGCGCACATATGTCCACATGCACCATTACTGGGGTTGAGAGGCACCACACACTATACGTCTTGTACAAGTAGGCATCCCCCCCATGGCCAAACACTTCCGGCCCGCAATACAATACCAAGTGTTGCAGTTCCCATAACCAGGACCTGACATGACATGGGCACAGGAAGTTGGGAGTACAACATCCCACCTGTATGATGTCAGGCTGGTATTGTTGACATGTCATGCAGTAGAGTCTGCCTCCCTTAGGTAATATAAACTGCGGTAGCCAGGAACATCCCTAGGATACAGATACACAGACACAGATATGCAGATACATATATACATATGTACCCACACACACACACACACATATATATATATATATATATATATATATATATATATATATATATATATATATATATATATATGGATATACATGTGACTACACATACACATGCAGATATATGTACAGTAGGATACATATGTAGTTGGTGCACACAATATGGAACAGCCACTATGCCTACAGCTAACACCTGAACAACTGGACACTGTAAGAACCACCCATACAAATGACGACCGTTGCCTGCAACATATACCCACAGAGAGGTCATTGGGTGAACTCCACACACAGGTTTGCAGAAATGGAATACCTTTCATTGTGTACCATGACAGTTCTACATGCCATGTCATATAGCTGTTCAGACAGTGACATCCATATAAACAGAGGAATGCAACCGTGAAACAGGTATACTAATGCAGTAGACTGACTGGGCCGCAGGATACCAAATGATCAACAGTGTGTAATGCAGGTGTATAGTTCAGCAGCCACTATCTACACTCTGTACAACAGCAGTGGGAGGTAAAGACGTCATGTGACCACATGGGTTGTAACTGTGACATAACAAGGCATAATTGACACAATCACATGCACACTGACAAACAGAACAGTCCATCTGGCAGGTGGCAGTAGGCTTGCAGTAACTGAATATATGTGTGTGATGTACATATAGGTGAAGTATACGGCACTTTGCATCCAGATACCTTATGGCAGCTCACCCCTGATACCCCCACATATTTAACAGCCTAGGTAATTTATGGTACCCCCCTCCCCAGACTCAATAATACAGGGCCATATACCACTGTTACTTACACTGGCCTCTGGAGTGCATAAGAACACACATATTGTGTAGGTGATGCCCACACATATATGGCCCCAGCCTCACCATATGTGTGGGGGATACAACAGATGTGGACTGATGGCAGCAATGGCAGTGTGATATACTTACAGCCCACTATGGAACCCCCCCCTCACAGCATGTCATATGTGCAAAGCTTGATATGTAGGTCATGTACTGATAGCACTCCACACACACACTGCCAGTGGGATATCAGACACAGGACCTGTGTGGTGGACAGACAACACATGTTAGGCACACCTCTGGCCACCAAGAGGATAGGCCCACAGTTGAGGGCTATGCAGTCAGACTGCATTCCAAGGTAAAGTAGTATGTACACACACACCCTGTAACACCAGTACTATACAAAGCATATCATGGCTCCACTCACACTCTGTCTGTAGTTCCTGAACCTCCTACACATATGTAGCTGCCCTGAGTGTGCTGGTTCTCTTGGAGAGGTTATTGCTACCTGCTGTCTGTAACACTGATGCCCACACACATGTAGGACTGTACAAACATCCACAGAATGTCCAGGTTATGTCAGCAAATATAACCCCTACTGTACATAATATGTGGGACTGTCTGATATCTCACTGGCTTGTTAGTGGATATGATGACACAAATTATGGTGTACAGCACATACGCACCACATCATGCACAACATATGTACACAGGTTGGCAGAGTTGTGGCTGGCAGCACATACACAGGGCCAATAATGACATGTTGCTGTGATAACCTCATACATGTACCATTGTAACAGAGTTTGTGGCAAAATTTGTCCTGTGAGGGATAAGATGCCGGTAACTGTCACAGCGTTCACCATCTAGAGACTGCACTCCTCACACTACCATCTGCAGTCCACAGATAGATGCTCCATTGGTAACACATGGAACCAATGGCACAACACACTGCCCTGTCTGCAGATGACCCTGCAGATGGGGATTCCACATAAACATGGAACTGTTATGGCAGGTATGGAGACATGTAGGAAAGACATATTCACACACTCACTGTTAACCCAACAGTATGCCACATGCAGTATAGCAGCACTTACAGTCTGTAGGTGGGTCAGGCACATCCCCCTCCTGTGTGTTGCCCTGTTTCCACAGTGTATGTTGTTGAAGGTAAATTCCTAATCCATCACAGATGATGGTTGCCAATCAACAGATCTAGTTCCTGCTCACAGTGAATGGCAAGGGCAAACACCAACATTTTGTTCCTAGATATCAGAGTGTGTTTCCATGCAATTGGCTATGGGAATGTTACCACAGCTGTTCCACATGCAATCAGCTAGGGGAGGGCTGTGATTCATGCAGAGACCACCAGCTGATCATGAGCATCACTTAAAATACACATGCTGCTGCCTAAGCAAAGCTGGTGTAGGTCTCCACATCCACCAGAGAGGGAGTGGAAGAGGCAGACAGAGGCAAAGACATGTCAGGGAGGGGTGGATGAGTAAAACTGCAGCTTCTTTGTTTCACACACATCTACCAGCACAGGGTATCATACCCCTGACAACTATGTACTGTGTTCGCAGTTCAATGCTGTTAATGGATGTGCCACATGGGTTACCTGTTGTGAAGCCCTCAGAACATATCTGTGATGGTGCGTGACTTCTGCAACAGGGATATGGTAGTTATATGGTAGGTGAAGTACACGTGCCTGTCAGCATGAACAGGTGCCAGCGTCAACACAGCCACACTCTCACAGAGACAGGCACACATTGACACACTTGGCAGGGTCAAGAGTACAACTCATCAGTAGTGGGACTGCCACAACACATCACTGTGCAGGTATCACATGCACCACATGGGTCATACGGAGGTTGAATGGGCAAAGGGTATGAAGAGGTGTCTGACATCTGACAGCATGCTTCTGTATGCGCATGGGGGTTGCAGTGAGTGTGGCTGTGAACATACGCACCATACAACACACCATCAAATACACAGGGTGCCAGTACTGACATGCATGGGTGCATGCCTGCACGGGTGTGTGGTGGTCGACTGTGGCAGCAGGCTATACAAGGGTAGGCGAATGGTATACCTTGGTATCAGGCCACATGACAATGGTCTGCATTGTGTCTCAAGGCTGTAGTGTCCGCTCTTGCCCACACAGGTGGGTATTGTATCTCCCATCCAGTCACCTGGTATTGTATTTGGCCAATGCTGTGCATCGCTTGCCATGTATGTGTTCCTTACCTCATGACATGGACAGTGTCTGGGATGTGCATACCTCCCACATGCATGTACAGTGACATGTGGAACTCTACCTGGGGTGTCTGTCCCATGTTGTGAACACAGAGTAATATCATATGTGCCAGTCTTGCCCCCTGTGGCAGGGACCAGTAATGGGCACCAGGTTTATCTGCACCTACATTAATAGCATGCTGACAGCATTCCCTGGTGTCAGTGGCAACTGTCCATACAGAGCATGTTGTCAGGCATGGTATGTCCATTGTGGGACACATGTGATGGCACCACAGGTGGTGCAGGTGTCCATTGGGGAACATGGGGGAGGTGCACTGTCAGCATGTACATGCATATTGGACAGATGGACAGGGGACATGCCCTCTGCTATCTCTCCATGGTTACTAACAGTGGCCAATATGCAGTGCACTACCCACATATTGGCTGTTGCCTAGACATGTGTGTGTGTATGACACGTGGGCTGAGAGTGTGCTCTGGGTAATACTGGGGCTGCTAAATGTGATTGCCTGACCTTGATGTCACATGTATGGGTATGGCTTTGTACCCCCAGCCTCTCAGCTATTTCACATCTGTTATCCATGTACGGTGGACATTGTGCTATATAGTAGGGCCGCCATATAAGACATAAGCAAAACTCGCTCCATATTGACCACAGGTGTTACATGCTCAAAACCACCTATACACATGGTATGACAAACATGTCATGTCTATGAATAGAACCCCTTCCTAACTAGTTTATTACACCTCAGCACTACGCAGTTATAGTACGTGCCATGCACATTACTGAAGTACTCCTTCCCCAAGGGTGTATTCCACAATGAATGACATCAGCAGGATTGCAAAAGTAGGCCATTTGAAATGTACTGCGGGTGACTACCCTAAAACGCATTTCTCCCTGGACAGACAATGAAACACACACAAAACATCCATCACCGACATGTATTGGTATAGAACCCCTGACAGAGGTCTATACCACACTATAGTATGGAGTTGTTATAGGACGCACCGCGGGGATTACTAGGAGACTCCTTCCTTAAAGCTACCTTTCAAGAGGAATTACATCAGCTGGATTGCCAAAGTGGGCCATGTGAAATGTACTACATGTGGCTAGCATATAATACATTGCTCCATATACAGACATGGATACACACAAAACATCCAGAACTACCATGGGTGGGGATGGAACCCTGCCACAGTTCTAAATCACAATCCAGTGGTATGCAGTAACAGGATGTGCTATGGAGATTACTGGGCAATAACACTCCCAGAGGTGTATTTTTAGCTGGGTGACATCAGCAGACTTGCCAAAGTCAAGTATAGGAATTGTAATATATGTGGCTACCCTAAAACACATTGCTTTCTACACAGACAAAGACTGACAGTCACACACACACACAGTTGCCACGCCTGGGATTAGAACACCTACCTAGCTGCTTTATTACTCTACTGCAGTACGCAGTTACAGGACGCGCTATGGAGATTACTGGGCTACAGCCTTCCTAGAGGTGTATTTCTAGGTGGGTGACATCAGCAGCCTTGCCAAGTTGAGTATAAGAATTGTAATATGTGTGGCTACCCTAAAATGCATTGTTGTCTACACAGACATGCACACTAACACACACACACAGTTGCCACATCTGGGGTTAGAACATCTACCTAGCTACTTTATCACTCTACAGTAGTACGCAGTTACAGGACATGCTACAGAGATTACTGGGCTACAACCTTCCTAGAGGTGTATTTCCAGGTGGGTGACATCAGCAGCCTTGCCAAAGTTGAGTATGGGGATTGTACAGAGTGTGGCTACTGTAAAAAGCATTGCCCTCTATGCAGACAGACATGCACACTAACACACACACACACACAGTTGCCATGTCTGGGGTTAGAACACCTACTTAGGTGCTTTATAACTCTGCAGCAGTACGCAGTTACAGGACGCGCTATGGAGATTACTGAGCTACAACCTTCCCAGAGGTGTATTTTCAGGTGGGTGACATCAGCAGTCTTGCCAAAGTTGAGTATGGGAATTGTACGGAGAGTGGCTACCATAAAAAGCATTGCTCTCTACGCAGACAGACACAGGCAGACACGCTCACTAACACACACACACACAGTTGCCACGTCTGGGGTTAGAACACTTACCTAGCTACTTTATCACTCTACAGCAGTACAAAGTTACAGGACACGCTACAGAGATTACTGGGCTACAACCTTCCTAGAGGTGTATTTCCAGGTGGGTGACATCAGCAGCCTTGCCAAAGTTGAGTATGGGGATTGTACGGAATGTGGCTACCATAAAAAGCATTGCTCTCTACGCAGACAGACATGCACACTAACACACACACACACACACACACAGTTGCCATGTCTAGGGTTAGAACACCTACCTAGGTGCTTTATCACTCTACAGCAGTACGCAGTCACAGGATGTGCTACGGAGATTACTGAGCTACAACCTTCCCAGAGGTGTATTTCCAGGTGGGTGACATCAGCAGTCTTGCCAAAGTTGATTATGGGAATTGTACGGAGAGTGGCTACCGTAAAAAGCATTGCTCTCTACACAGACAGACACAGGCAGACATGCACACTAACACACACACACACAGTTGCCATGTCTGGGGTTAGAACACCTACCTAGCTACTCTATCACTCTACAGCAGTACGTAGTTATGGGATGCGTTATGGAGATTACTGGGCTACACATTTCCCAAGGGTGCATTTCAAAACGGATTACCTCAGCGGGTCTGCCATAGTAGGGACTATGGGGAGGGCAGTTTGTGTGCATGGGCCATAACCCATTCATCTAGAGGTTGACACACCACATGCGGCCACACCCAGGGTTATATTCCACAGGTACATGTATACAGCTGCTAGATGACTACTTCTTTGTACAGTCATGTTGCACAGCTCACTCTTGCACCACATAGTCAGTAATGCTGACAGAAACTGGTGGCTAGTGTCTACAGTGAGTGACATCTGTGCAGCATGTGGTTGTGGTCATTTGGCTGTGTGCTGGGTGGGACAAGCCTCATAATGGTTGGCTCCTTGTCACAGTCACTCTCTCCCACACATCTATGTACATGTACGTTTGGCTTATTGTAGTGTATTGTCCTTGAATATATGCATGTATTCCTATCTACTGTGTGTGCAAAGCATGAGTGGTACATACTGAGGAGTGTCTGCACTAACATCTGCGACTGCCAGATATGTCTGGTCCATTGTTGTTTGCAGACATGGGCTTCTTTTGATTACGTGTGTGAGCATGACCAGTATGACCTTTCAGTATGTTGTTGACTGACATTGCCTTCATTTCTCTAAGTGTGTGAGCATGCCCAGTATACCCTTCTGTATAGAATGTGTGGATCAATACCAGGTAGTTTGTACTCCAGTGCAGACCCTTGTGTTGTACACCTACAGGTAGCAAGGTGCTTATGCTGGGTATCTGTCAATCATCTGGCAATATGGGGATAAACTGTGGAGGGGGTAGTGTGTACTGTAGGTGATTGTGTCTGTGCTGCTTCAGCTGCATGGTATCACTGTTAGCAGAGATATTCAGACATGTGTACTGTTATACACAGTGATGTTTTCTGTCTTCATGTACTGCCAGGTGGGGATTCTTGCTCACAGTGCTGTCTTGGGGGACAAGGACAACTGCAGCTGTGTCCAGTATTGTGGGCAGACACCTATGTATTCATGGTACGTTATGCCATTCTGGAGGGGGAGCTGCAGACACTTGCTGCTGGGTCTGTGTATCCGGTTTAGCACCTTGGTAGAGTGCTGGTGGGGGATACCATACTTGTACACCCATTGACAAGACAGTATGGACTTATCTTGCTGTGGCAATGCCTCACAGCTGTACAGATTCGCAGAGGTTGCCCAGAGGCAGGGACCATGGGTCAGGACATTAACCCTATTGTGGTGTATGGGCAGGTGTTTAGCTACCCATTTATGTATTTGCAGCCAGGGATAGTGTGGGCACACAGCTTGGTGTCAGACCCTGCACATTCCATGCTGGCCATGCTCCCACCCACCCCTCTTTTATTCTAACCTCTTCCATACATTATGCATACATTCTCTGATACTTTCCCTAAGGGTATCACCCCATCACAGGTGTGTGTTAGTGTTGGTCCACATTTCATGCAGTGGGACATGGTGGACATGTTACTGTGGTTTGTCCACATGGCCTTGCATATGGCTTATGTGGAGTGTGTTATGCTATTATTTGGGTGTCCATGACCTAACATGCATTGGCAGTACGTATGAGACACAGGCCTTTGGCAGAGACCTGTGGGGCATTAGGTGTTGCTGCGGGCCACATGTGGCAGGCCGTTGCATTCTGCCAGGCCTACAGTTGCAGACCACCATACAGTATATTCCCCTGAGGTGACAGGACAGGTGTGATGGGTGTTCATGTACATTCCTTCTATCAGTCTTGATCAGGTGGTGTGGATGCTGGCAGGGTGCTACGTACAGCTAGGGACACACCTGCATGGGACACCTGCACTGCATGCTGCATTCTTCCACTATTGCCATGTACAGGAGGGGTCATACTGTACCCATTCCCCACAGCAGGGATATGGCCAGAGAGGTACCTATGGGTGGTGTTTGCATGAGCTGGGTGCATGTGTGCTATGGACACTACTTGCATCTGACACACAGATATGCATGGGCTATTCCAGGTATGTTGGCATGTGCAGGTACACCAGCTGTTTCCCAATACATTAGTCCTACCTCCATTGTGATCTGCAGTTGTTCGGGCGGACATCACCAGTATCCCCTACTACAGGACCAGTTGCTGTAATGCATACCTGTATGTACAATTCCAAGGGTGTCTCCATTTCACAGTGATACAATGTATACTGTATGTCTGGGGTACTTCCCCCGTGTACTGCTTGTATATCTAGCCCAACAGCCATACCATGTCAGTCTTTCAGATGGTGACACATATTAGCACCATACATTTACATTGGCTTACTGCTAGCAGGTGGTATACTGGTGGTGATTGTCCTTGGCACTGCAGTTGTGAGGGCTTCTCCCTGTCATCAGCAGTACTGGGCTATGGCCACCAGGTCTTACCTCGACATGCATACATACTGACCACGCTCACACAATATGAAACACACACCATCCTAACACACACAGACCTGCATATTGTGCACATGCTACAACCTATCCTGCTACCTTGGCCACCTCTGGGCATTTCTGCTCCACTCGTATTATACCTCCATATGCATGTTACTACATTTCTACACTGGATTGGGGGGCAACGTTTTACTACATTTCTACACTGGATTGGGGGTAGGGGCACACCTGACTGTTTCTACATGTGTACATGGGAGTGGGGGGACACACCTGACTGTCATTACATTGCTATATAGGATGGGGGGGCACGAGTGACACATGTACAAATTTGCTATGACTGTACTGGTATGTCATGCACTCCATTTCATTCTGTATTGCTAACTATCATGCTGTCTAGAGGCACACGGGTGTACTACAGATCATGGATTTGGTTGCCCTACATATTATTATCTGATGTCCTACCCTTCAGAACTGGCATCCCACTGCCTGCCCTGCTGTGGTCTGTCTGTGTAGACCTGGTGGTGGGGTTAACCCTAACCTTCATTCTGGGGCCATGGCACAGACCCTGTTTGGGTTTGTGTCCACCTGTCCTGCTGGCTGCAACTGTTGTTGGGTATGTGAACCATACTGACTGGCATGTGTGGGTCATATGGACACACATTTTGCACAGCACATTTCCTGCAGTGGGTTTTGTCACCCTGTGTAGTACTGGCTACTATGGTGACTCCAGTATGTGTTACACATGTCAGGGTGCCACTATGGGTGTCTACTGTTTGCTGCCATAACATTCAGCCACCCAATTCCCTTGCATGCTCACAACCATACCATAGCTACAGGTGACAACACATTCTACTCCGTTTGGCAATTGGTAGGTTGATTGACTTACCTTGTGAGTGTGCCAGACTTGCGGATGGTGCTGGGGGCTGCCTATGTCGGATGCACATAGTACACTCCCTATACATGGTTTAGCACAGGTGGTGTCATGTTTGGCATCCCTTTTACTGTATGTGGTGAGTCAGAGAGAGGTGTCATTCCCTGGGACCCTTCTGTGTCAGTGCATGTGCTATGCTTTGCCTCTTTGCCAAGGCCAGGGCATAGTGGGCATGCCTCTTTCTGCCTACTGGGGCATGCTGAGGTTTTTCCTTCTCTGGGTCACTCTGTGTCTGTGCAGGCCTCTGCATTGGTGAGGGGCTGTGTGGCCCTGCCCCATGCTGTTTCTGCTGCAGCTGTTTCCACAGGATCATATTGTGTAACATTGCACATACCATAACAATTTGGGTACATGTAGCTGGTGAATACTGCAAGGCTCTATCAGATGTGTCCCGACACTGGAACCGTGACCTAAGCATCCCAAACACATGCTCTATTATATGTCTGGCCTGTGCGTGTGCTTCATTATGGCGTTGTTGTTCAGGTGTGTGTGCATTTCTGATGGATGTCATCAGCCACGGCTCCAGTGTGTACCCAGCATCCCCCACTAGGTGACCATAGGGGATGTCCCCATTGGCAAATCTCTGGTACAGCTGCATCAGATGCCATATGTGGGAATTGTCATAGCTTCCAGGGAAGCCAGCACACACATTCATTATAATGCCCTAGGCATCACATATGACCTGGCAGTTGATGGAGGGGATGCCCCTGCAGTTGATGTAGGCCCTACCCTGCTCACAGGGTGGTGCTTTGATGCATATACTGCATGCAGTCTGTAGCACCCACTACCCCAGGGTATTCTGCTATTTGGTAGAAGAGATGCATAATATTGGTCAACACTTCGTGGGTGTTGAGAAAATATACATGCTCACTGACATGTGCTGACATGGCATCCAGGAACTGGTAGAATACTCTGGATGCTGATGCCTGTGAGATGCGCATGATATCCACAGTTGTGGTTTGGGAGGTACTGTGGCTAGTATACCTAGGCCTACACATACCTTGATATACACGGGGATGGGTTCCCCTCGTTTGGTTTGGGGTGTCAGGTGTGGCTGGCACAGCTCTACTACTTGCTGTAGGAGGTCTCTGTCCACCCTATAACACTCCAGTATCTCCAGCTCATGTAGCCCCTGGTAGGTTACCATGGGTCTGTACACTCTTCTCTGTCTCCTCACTGTAGATTGTTTGACAGCATGCACTTCTTCCCCACCCTCAGCCTCTTGCACATGTTGTTCTATGTTGCCTGCAACAGCCCTTCTCATTTTCTAGTTTTTTTTGTTAAAATTTCCCCGCTTGTATACACCGGTAGTGTAGAGTGTGGGAAGAAACAGTGGGGAAGGTGTTTGCTTAGTTTATAATAGTGTTCTGGGCTGGGCTGTTGCCTGTGTAATTGGCTGCTTCTGATACATTTCACCTGCCAGATATGCTAGTTCTCCTTGATTACCTTCCTACTGCTGATTTCCCTTCTCATTGTCCTTCTGTTTGGGCCCGGGGCCGTGCCGCGCAAGCAGAGTACTCGGATGTGCACACTGCTGCTGTTTCCTGGTTTAACTTCTTTTCTCTTCCTGTACATCCCAGTGCATGGCACGTACACCCACTTACACTTTGTAAAGAGTGCTGGGCAAGTTTAGACACACCACCTAGCTTGGCTGTGCTAAGCTGGGAGCATACCCGAGCCACAGGGCTCTTACAGTATGCCTGACACACCCACCCATGATGTCATCTACCTCCTAGTCTTGCACTCAGCTATTCATAGTCTTACACTGTTGGGACCTGCCTCACATGCTGGGGGAAAACCAGGATTCACTATCTTCCCCTCATTTGCATAGGATTGCCTGCTAATGCATAGTTACATGTGTCACACTGTGCCTCCCCCCTTAGCAACCACTATTCACTGGCCAGGTTGTCTTTTGCCTGCCATTGACTTGCATGGCAGAATACTGATTTTAGTTAGACTGCTATTTTTAGGTTTATTTTCTTATTTCCCCACCGATCCCCGTTTGCGCGCCGCTGCCCTATGCTTCAACGGCCGTGATTGGCAGACATATAATAAAAGTTGTATTTTGTACATTTTGCATTGTTTGCAATGCCAATGGCCTTCTACTTGGCCATTGGCATGCTTCCTCAATGATATGCAGCCTTTATTTGGGGCTGTCATGTCCCTGTTTTGGATTCTGCAGTACCGTACTTGGTTACTAATCAAGTACATTTCTGCATATTACGCAAGTCCTGCACGCCCTGATTCCTGCTTCCTGGATCGCAGATTTACCTAATTTGCATGGTTTTCACATGCAAATGGGATAATTTGCATACGGGGTCTGGGAACGTGCAGCACTAGTACTAGAGCGCTCGCGCATGTCAAACGAGCATGTACGTGGATCGCTCGGCCACCATATTGGCAACATTTCCTCTTACACTAATCATGCATGCCGTGCAAGCTTTTGAGAACCCAGGGGATTATATTATGGTGTCATTTATGATCACTAACATTCTTGAGAGAGTGAGTTCTTGTTTATCAGTCATCCTTTCTAGAACGTTCATGCAGTGTGGCAAGAGTTTGATACTTCTACCACATGACTGTTCTGCAGTCTCCACACATGCTGTTCTGAGGCATGAGTGTCAAAGAAGAAGAGTGGCACTGAGTCAAAAGTGATGCAGACAAGTTGACATGACACCCCAACCCCATGTAGAAAATATCAGAAAAGGGGTTGATGATGATGATGATGATGATGATGATGATTAAGCCAAATAGGAGCAAAAGAGCATGGAATCTGTTGCTAAGACAAAAAATGTATTGGCAATGGTCAGCCTCATTTTTTTTATGTTGTCTATCTTATTTTCAAGACAATGTATGATTCTCTCTATGTTTTGATACTATCAGATTTCCATACTGAAAGTATTTAATCATTTCCTTGAATTTTTTCATGTTATGGATATTTTTTTTACTCCTAGATGTATATTACTTATACTAAAATCTTCTTATCTTTTATGCTTAATGCTTTTGTTTGTTGTGTATTTGTATTCTCTAATCTTGTTTTAACCAATGGAGCTTTTCTCCCTGGGCCTCCACTGAAAATGGACATATATCCAGCTGGACTAGCCCGGTCAACAAATGTAAAATAAATAAAATAAATAAAAAATCTGTAGATGTATGTGTTTGTGTGTCAGCCTGATTCTAAGTGTGTGTGTGGTGTTTTTTTATTTTCTTCAGATAAGTCCCCATTGGGGAAAAACATCCACTTAGAAATTGGTTGTAGTTCCCATTTAAGAAACCCAGTATTTTTTCACAATATATGAAGTTTCCTGTCAGGGACTATTATTTTTAGCTAAAGTGTTTGTTTATGTATTTGGGACTAATTTTGTGTAAACTTTGGGTTTTGTGGGACAGAAAAGTTTATGAGGAAATGGGCAGGTTCTTGTGTGTCAGTGTAGTACTTATGCTTACTTTTTGACAATCTACCTGACATTTTGATTTTGTCAGTGTGTTTAGTGGATGAATAATACTGACAGGGCAATTCTGTTCTATTTTTGCTTTTTATAACTTAAGGAACCAGGAAAATTATTGTAAATGTGAGTGTGCTGCTTGTGAACAGTCACTGACAGCTTACCTTCTGACACACTTGCTCCATTGCTTATCACTTTAGTTGCTTATTTCCTGATTACAGCATAGATACTCACTCTGGTCTGGCTGTCTCTTCTCTCATAGTTCCTAGAAAAAAAAATGCTTCTCAAGGAGTTCTTGTTGTCACAGACTCAGACTATGCCTCAGCCGATAGTGGGTGAACCTGCAATGGCCATTGATTGTTCCTCACATCACTCATTCACCTCTCCAGCTCCTCTGTTGTAATCTTTTTGATCAGCATGAACTGGGAGTCAGACTCATCCAGTTTGGCTGCTCCAGTATGTGATATGGGCATGGGAGAACCATCTTCTTTACGTCTTGGAAACACTCTAGGAATTTCTTCTTGGGATAACCAGAGCAAGAAGCCATTAGACCAGGCAGAAGTCCCTCCTTTGAGTCTGTCCTGTTCTGGCAGAAAGTTCTATTAAGACAAAAAAAGTCAAGCATTGTTTAGAAGTTATGTCTATCAAAAAAGATGAGTTCTAGAAAAAAAACAGAGGTGGCTGTGCCTACCAGAAGTAAGCCCAAAACTAATTTAAAAAGCAAACCAACATGATGTAATCCAAAATTAAACTGGTTGTAAAACAAAAGAAAAATGTCATAGCTAAAATTAGGAAGTGTAACACTAAAAAAGACAAAAACTTCCTCCTCAAACTAAATATAAGACTAAGTCCAATGAGGCACATTATTTTTTAACACCTTTACTGAATTGTCACTTACTGGGTGGCCATGGTGGTGCAGCGGTTAGCGTTGTCGCCTCACAGCAAGAGGTTCCCTGGTTCGATCCTTGGTAGGGTGCCTTCTGTGCAGTGTCTGCATGTCCTCCCTGTGGTCGTGTGGGTTTCCTCTGGGTGCTCCAGTTTCCTCCCACATTCCAAAGACATGCTGTAGGTGGATTGGACACTCTAAATTGGCCCTAGGTGTGAGTGTGTGTGTGTGCCTTCTGTGAAAGACTGGGCACCGGGCTGGCAACTCGACACCATAAAACTCCACTGCCAATCATGATCTGCTGTGGTGACCCCTAACCGGGAAAAGCTGAAAGAAGAAGATTGAATTATCGCTTAACACATAGAAAAACACACATTTATATAAATGAAAACAAACCATATTAACAGGTTTTCACTGATAAACATTATACATAATATGTATTGTTTTGTATAACTATCATCAATTCAACATTACATAAATTGCTCAGTTCCTATCTTCCCTTAAACCTCACTCCTTATCCAAAACATTAATCTGCATGTATTGTTCCCACAATTTTCTTTTTTTCTGTTTGCTCCTACCCTTTTCTAAAGATCACACCTTCATTTCTTTTATTTCTGTTACAGTATCCAATACTTCAAGTACAGTTAGTTTAGACTTTGATTTCCATTTTCTAGTAATTGCTTTTTTTGGTAACCACCAACATTAAACTTAACAAGATTTTTACTATGTCTAAACAATTCAGATTCTGTATACCAGCTCAAAATCATGTCCTTAATTACATCCAATATCTCTGACAGAATACTTTGTAGGGAATTTTTAAAGTCTGCCAACTCATTACAATTCCAAAACATGCATTCCCAGTTACTTCTTTCTTTCCCATCACACCTCCAACATTTGACATCTACCTGAGGAAAATTTTTTTGGAGTCTGCTTGAGGTATAAAATACTTATGTGAACACTTATAAGCAAAAATCCTAAATCTTCTAGACTTCATTGTATATTTGGGAGCCATACATATGTCCTCCCATTGTTTCCTTGTGAATTGCTTATCCAATCTCTCTTCCTAATATTTTCTAAATTCCTCTGATTGGTTCCTATAGTTACTGCACAATATTTTATATGCCGTACTAATTATTCCTTTTTTAACAGCAGCTGCTGTTCTAGATTCAACTAAGAACTCCACCAGAGCAGGTTTTCACTTAAGATTGACATATCCATTTCTGTCTACCTATACTCTGATATCAAATCCCTGACAGGGAAGGCAGTCTCTAGTCTGCATGACCAATGACTTCTTCACCTTTTCCCATTCTATTACATTTCCCTTTCTAGTTATTTTCATCCGATATCTTGCGTCCTTTGCCAGTTTTCTCCAGTAAATTCCAGCCCCGTCTTGCCTATTTTTATACCCCTAACTGCAGTTATCCTTATCAGCAAAATCTCTTTTCTCAATTCTTGTATTGGCTTAGTTCTTAGAATATTTTTTTCTGCTTTATGAATGTAATATTTCTGCCTTTTTAATTTCTAATATCTTTTGGGTTTCTAATACCGTGACAGGAAAGGACCCCATTCCTAATTCAAAGTACGATTAAAGTTCATGAAATTAGTATGGTTTCAGTCTTTGACGTCAGCCAAAAGTGCTCTTCGCAGCACCCACAATGTTCCCAGTAATGACTCCTTCTGCAATTCGTACGGGGTTACATGAACTGGTAACATAGCTAAATATGATTGTAGATTCTTTTTTATAAGACCCGTTGCTCCTTTTACTATTGGAACTGTTTGGGTATCTTTCTTCCACATTGCTCTCATTTCTGCCTGCAGATCCTGGTATTTTATGACCTTGTGTCTCTATGTATGCAAGACACCGTAGTAATTGGGTGTGGTGATTTCAGTGATCTATGCTACTTTTGTCTTCTTTTCTTGGACCACTATATCCGGTTTTCTAGCATCTGTCTTTTGAACTGTTGGTAATGGATGATCCCATGTGATATAAACTTCATTTTCTATGATGCTTTGTGGCTCATGTTTCCAGTGTTTTTCAGCCACTTCAGTACCATAATGTTTGCACAATCCCCAGTGCAACAGTCTTGCCACATTATTATGCCTTTCAGTATACGGTCCTTCTGCCATTAGTATGTCGCAACCAGCAACAAGTTGTGTGACTGCTTCCAATTCAGTGTTACAAAACCTACATTTGTCTGTTTCTCCCACATGTTCAATGAACTTCGTAAACCAGTGTGTACGTAGCCCACTATCTTGGGCGGCCAATATTAACCTTTCATCTCTTGGTTTGAATTCACCTCACCTTAACCATTCCTGTGTTTGTTCCTGATCAACATGAGGTTCTTCCAGATGTTTTCTATACTTGCAACTATATTTATGCTTTTTCCACTTTTCTTGCCTTCTCATCGGATCCTTCACCATATATTCTTTCTTGTGTTTTTATCACATTCAGTTGCTTTCTGTTTTTTATCTACTTCTGGTTTGATTTCCATTCCTGCTTGATGGTGATATGCTTCTGCTAAATTAAGCAGAGAAGTCATCTTAGATTTATTCTCTTCATGTTTCAAACCTTTCACTACATTTGGATCTTGCAAGGTCAGTAGATATGTGTGGAGTCCCACGATTGCAGATTTATACATGTAATCAATTTCAGGGAGGTCCATCCCACCTTCAGAACGGGGAATATATAATCTTGGTATACAGTGATTTTTAAAAATCATTTGGTAAGCATGAAGCATCCTTCTTGTTTTAATATCTAATCTATCCAACATGTTTTGGGGCCAGTCAGTCACTCCAAAATTGTAAGTTAGGAAAGGAAAAGCAAATTGGTTTATAGCTTGGATTTTGTTTCTGGATGTCAGTGCTGTTTTCAGGATTAATTTATGTCTTCTAAAGTATTCCTTACTGAGTTTTATTCACATTTTTTCATGTTTGATTGCTGATCCTTCATCAATTCCAAAGTATGTATACACTCCCTCTTGCTCAAGCTATTTTATATCACATTCATGTCCCAAACTGATGTTTTCCTGGTGCTACAGTTTCATGCTTTAAAGGTTGCTTTTGCACATTTATCAAGACCAAATGACATTCTAATATCATCTGAAAAAGTTTTGACAACCTGCAACTGTGCTTTCAGTTCCTTGTCTCATGAGCTACACAGTTTTAAATCACTGACAAAGAGAAGATGAGAAGTCTTTAGACTTTGTTGTTTTCTTGGAGCCAAATTGTAGCCATGGCCTAAGCTGTTAAGTAAACAGCTTAATGAGTTAATGGCAAGGCAGAATAGCAATGGCGACAGAGAGTCACCCTGGAATATCTCCCTTTGAATTTTTATCTCTGGGATAATAATCTGTCCTTTATCATGGCTTAATTACAAAGTGGTCTGCCATTGTTTCATGGTCACTGTAATGTAGTCAATCAGTGTAGGGTGTATCTTATACATTTTTAAGCACTCTTTTACCCATGAATGTGGGATACTATCAAATGCTTTTTTGTAGTCAAACCATGCCATACTTAGATTCTTCCCCTTTTTACAGTTCTCCATTATAACTTTATTTAACAACAAATGAGGCTTTGTTCCATATGACTTTCTTTTATTGCCCTTTTGTTCTACTGCCATAATTATTTGAGTTTTCTTCTAAATGACTGTAAACTCTGTCAGCGTCAGTTCCCGTGTATAGTTTATACATCGTCAGAAGGTAAGTTATTGGTCTATAATTTTTAGGGTAACTTGCACGTTCATCCTTAAGTAAGACTGTTGTTTTGCCTGTTGTTAACCAAGTTGGTGTCTGTTTGGGATGCGCATATAAGTAGTTTTTATTCATGGCTAAATCCTCGTGCAAAGATGTTAATACTTTTAACCAAAAGTTAGACACTGCATCTTGGCCTGGAGTTTTCCATTTAGTAGCTTTTCTAAACTTTGTTTCAGTCTCTCTGGCTGTTACTTCCTCCTATTTCATATCCTGTACCTTTAAACTTCTTATTCTTTTTTTTACTTCTTCTATTCATTTAGCATCTTTGTTTTGTTCCACAGGATCTTCACAGATACTTCTCCAAAATGTTTCTACTTCCCCTTTTTTTGACGGTCTTTCAATTCCTTTTACCTCATTTCCCAATTCTCTATAAAACTTTTTTGGGTCATCAATAAATTACTTATTTTGTACTTTTCCCTTATATTTACCTGTGTATCATCTATGTTTTTCCACCTGTGCTGAAATTTTTAGTTTGTTATTTGCAATACTGCTTGATATATCCTGGTCTGTTTTAATACTGTGCATTGCTTTAATCACATCTATCTTTCTTAGTATTTTTGTTGATTTATTCCATCTTCTATAATCTTTTAACAGTGACACTTCTTGTCTTAATTGCTTTATAGTTTTCTCTTTTCGATACTTCCATGATGGTATCCGATTTCTCCCCTTCCTTTCCCTCACTACCCTATGTGCTTGCGGTAGAACTTTATCAGTTATTAATTTAGCAGTGCAGTAATATATCCTGTTTACTTCTGTTATATCACATGGATTTTTATGGACATTCCTAATTACTGCATTCATTTGTTTTATAAGATTTCTTACTTTTTGGGTTTTATTGACCTTCTGCAGTCTATTTCTCTCATTGATCTTAATATATCTATCCATGTCCATTAAATCAAACAACTCTTCTCTTAGCTCATTTTCTTCCAAACTGAGGGCACATCTCTTGTTTTCAGTTTCCTGCGGGTACTCTATAAAAAGTTTTATAGCATCTTCCTGTGGCACCTTCTCTTCTGTTTCATCTGTGCCATCTGTTAATCTGTCATGTGGGAACTCACTGGCCTATCACTCCTCAACATTGACTGCATCAGAGTTTCCACAGTTTCTTGTTCCTTTCCTTGCTGTCTAGCTTCAAGTGAACATTTATACTGGTTTCCTGTGGAAGGCTCCAAAATATCTTGATATGGCACCTGACCAATTGCTTCCTGTTCCACTGGTTTCCCCATAATTTGGATATTCATTGCTTTATCCTGTTGTGGTGCTTTCTGTTTTGGGTTTTCTACACTGAATCCTTCTCTTTGCAGGTTCTCCATAACCGCAGTTTTTATTTCTTTGACTTCTCCATTACTAATCTCTTTTTATACTTTTCCTCTTAGTCTTCTTATTTTTTTGTATTGTAAAGTTTTCCATATCTGAATTCCTTTGCCTGTATTTTTCTTCAAATATCCTTGGTGCTGCTCTTTTTGTATTGGTTAGTTTTGCTTTTTCCTTTGCATAAATATTAATATAATATTATATATATATATATATATATATATATATATATATATACATATATATAAATATAACATTCTGTATGGCTGTTGTTATTCTCCTTAAGGATCTACATCCAAATTCCCATCATCTACTTATTTCTTGAATTTCCCCTTTGCTTCATCATCATCCATTTCCACTTTGAATTACAGCTTTCTGTTTGTGTTATGTATATGAGCCTTAACTGTGTAGTTCTAAAACATTGCTTAAAAATCAGGTAATCCTAAACCATCTTGCTCTATTGGAAGGATCAACTTATCCCACTTGACCATTGCCCTATTGCCCTCCTAGATACATTTCTTCAACTCTTTATTAATTGTTGTCCACGACTTCATGGGTTGATAAAAATATGCCTGCCCTGCATATAAAACTTGTTTGTCTTTTCGGCTTTTTCCTGGTTAGGGGTCGCCACAGCAGAACTCCGGTCCACTAATGATTGGCAGTCGATTTTTATGGTGCCGAGTTGCCAACCCAATGCCCAACCTTCAGTGAAGGCACGCCCATTCACGCATGTCTTTCGGAGGCCACTCAACCACGGGGAAGACATGCAGACTCCACACAGAAGGCACTCCAGCCGAGAATCGAACAGGAGAACCTCTTGCTGTGAGTCAACAATGCTACCGCTGTACCACCATGGCTAAATGGACTAAATACATTTTCACTGCTTGGATCTTGTTATCCATATCCATGAACAAGAGCTTCCAATTTCTTGGTTTTTGTATTATCTTTTGTTTAGTCTCTTCTCATATATACTTAGCTGTCATAACAGAACTCTTTTTAATCCATACTCCTAAATACTTCATTTTATCATATCCCCATAAATATGGGTATTGCTGAACCAATTCATGTGTGGCTACAAAGTTTACAGCTGTAGCCTTTGTGTTATCTTCATTAATTTTATATCCTGAAAAGCCTTGAAACTGTCAAAGTGTTTCACAAAACTGAGATGTCCTTTTCTTGTTTTACCAGGTACAGAATAATATTGTCTGCAAATAAGGCCAACTTTTTTTGATTACTATACCTATTATATCCTTGAATTTCTGAATCCCTTATTTTCTTTGCCAATGGCTCTAAATGTAAAGCAAACAACAAAGGAGAAAAGGGATACCCTCCCATTCAGACACAACTTGTTAGAGAGGAACCCTCCCACATTAATTTCTACTTCTGATCCCTCATATATCTTCATAATTAATCTTATTATTATATCAGGGAATGCAAATGCTTCCATTATCCTACTTATAAAATCTCAGCTTACTCTATCAAATGTTTTCCGTGCATCAAGACCCACCAATAACAGTGGTATTTTCTTACATTCTGCTTCCCTTGGGATCATCATTGTTCTACTAATAATGCCAAATATTAAACTCCCCTCAACAAAACCACATTGATCCATATCTAGCAATTTTGGCAGCACCTTTGACATTCTTTTAGCTGTTATAAACGAACACTTTATAATCATGATTTAAACTTGAAATGGATGTATATGAAGCTGAGTCTGATGGAACTTTGCCATCTTTTGGTATTACATCCACCACAGATTTCTTCCAGGATGTTGGTGCTTCCCCTCCTTTTAAAATACTGTTAAACAAAGCCTACCAGATCTTTATCACTGTTTTCCTACCTAGCTTCCAAACTTCCACAGGAGAATTTACTACAGATTGGTTATATGTCACCATTTTTATCTCATCTTCTTCTATCTTGACTATTAATTGTTGAGCCTTATCTACCCCTAACTGTAGCATTCTTAAGTCTTCTATAAATATTTGCATTTGTGCTCTTTCCTGATTTTCTACATGTCTCTGCTTTATACAAATTTTCATAACATTTCCAAAATATATCTAATACCTCTACAGAGTCTCTGGTTGTTTTTCTTTTTATCTGCTCTCTAAGTCTAACAAGAACCCTTTCTATTTTCTGTTGCCTAAGTCATTGTGCTAAAAGTTTTTGTGCTCTGGAGTTATTATCAAAAACAGTTGCTTAAAAGCAATCTTTCTAAACTCATGCATATTATCCAGATACTCTTTTATTTTCTCTTTAGCACTTTGGAGTTGCACCTGTTCTTGTTATGTGAGATTTCCCTTATTTTGCAGTACTTTAACCCTTGTCAACCCCTCTAGATAATTCCTGTTACTTCTTAACCATATATTTGCATTTTATTTGTACCCTGTTTTTAAACTCCACTTTCATTTTATTCCACTCACTAGTTATAACTTCTGAAGAAATTTCTATCTTCCCTTATAACTCTTGAATAATTTCCACTACCCATTCCTTAAATTTGTCTCTTTTTATCTAGAAGGTGGGAAAGTGCCAGAGTCTTATTTTTACTTCATCACCCTACATTTTATCTTAGTTGTTATTGGTGCATGATCTAAATAGTTATTGGATTTGTGTCTAAGCTTTCAATGAAATGTACATGTTCCTGTGAAATATAATTTCTGTCTCATCTGGCCCAGTTATTCTACCTTGGGGAATAGTATGTAAATTCTCTCTGTGTTCCTACTGTTGAATTCACATCTTCCATATTAAATATTTTCATAACTTTCTTCAGAATTCTACCATCTTTTGTTATGTTTTCCCTTTTATGTCCCCAAGATACATCCTCAAAGTTACAAATTAAGTTCCATCCCCACCTATAAGTAACAGTCCCTGCGGAAACTGTTTATTTCTCCCCAGATTTTCTTAAGTTTCATAATAGCAGTTTTAGGTGGAATATCACAAATTTACCATTATTATCTTTTTTCATTTTCTATCACTATTGGAGCTCCTCTGGTAATTAGTATAAGTTCTTCGCATTTCCTTTGCTCCTGATATTCTGCTAAATAGCCATCCTGGAATCCTATCTTATCAAATACTCATGCACACTTCTTTCCAAATGTGTTTCCTGCAGCATTGCTATTGCACTCTGCATTTCTTAATAAAATTCAATACTCTTACCTTTCTGTCTATACCTGTTAGGCCATTCACATTCCAGAATAATATGGATAGTATAGTTATTATGATAAGAAGTTATTTTTTCCCACCAATTATATATGATAGCTTTCTTAAATGTCTATTTCCAGCTTTGTGTTACATGCACTCAGTAATGTTTGACAGGTTGATCTTCTATACAGTTGTTTCTTGTCACCTTTATTTGAACCTATGTCACATTTTACAAGACTTTTTTTTTCTGAAAACCCTCAGAAAAAAACACTCCCAGAACACTATCATAACCTACTAACTTAAAACAAACACAAAAAACTATGTATGTCTTCAAATCATAAAGTTTAACCCTCCTGATTTGAACAATTGTACCAAATTGACAGGTGCACCCACAGGCATTACCTAACCTAAAAAGAAGGTTATTCATACTACGGCACATGTTATAGCCTGTGCTTCAACTTAAACTAGGTGCTGTATGTTCTTGTCTTATCTTTATCCCACTCCAGTATGTGAAAAACAGCTTGTATTGATTTCAGAAAACATTAACATTTAGCCTTAAGAAAACAATGCACTGGCTATCTTTAAATGAAACTAAATTATACACTATCCTAGTGAATGCAATGAAGTACTTAGGTACCAGAAAAGCTACTATTTCTTATTCACTTCCAATAATTTCAAACTTTTTGTTACTAAGCTGCTTGCCCTTGTACCTTTTAATTTTATAATTCCCCTCAACATACAATTGCCAGAACTCTTGGGATTTATTACTTGCACCTGTAGTCAATTTATCTCCATGAAAACATAAGAACAGAATGTAGAGCTGTCTTCAGCTGCAGACGTCTCAACACACACTAAACATTTATTTTCCAAAGGGAAACTTTTTATTACATTCACATTGTTTTCTTATTTTTAAAACTCACATTCTTATACAAATATGTTGTTAGAGTAAGCCTAGGGCATTAATCCAGACATTCACCTATGCAAACGTAAAAGAAAACATCTTAATTCTACATATGTTAAAATCGGTGCACTTTTATACCCCATCCCCCACCCAACAGCCCAAGATTACATCATATTAACTTAAGCATGCTTTTGTCCAGCCTTTCTTCTCTTTATCACATACAACAATTGCTTAAAATGCTTTAATATATAACATGCAATTTATATAATGAAAAGTTTTATAAGAATATAGTTAACAAAAATTGTATTACAATTATTTTTTCTTTTTTTTGCTTTTAGTGTCCTTCCAAACATTCATGATTTGAAGTGGTGTATATACCTTGCAATCCTCCCACAAGTTTAACAAAGTCAACAAAACTCCAGTCTTTCTTAGCTACTTTTTCTTGTAAAGCCATATTTCACAAATGTGATTGATTCTTTATAGCCCCACATTTATTCACAAATTTTAGTGTTGCTGGTCTTTTTCCTGTTCATCTCCCATCTCCCAACTCCCAGACAAGTCCATGATACTCCTGACTTTTCTAGTGAACTCCTGTACTTCTTTTCTGTCTCTTAAGGATTTTCCTTTAGAACAGTGAAAAAAGTTTCACTAGCAAAGTCTCTCTATGAGTTTTATAATCTGATGAATGAGAAACAGAGTCCCCTTCTGTTTGATGGCTCACCACTTGTTGGGAAAACTTTTGTATTTCCTCCTTAGCCTGTTCTGCATCAAAAAATGACTTTGATCTTCCAGGAAAATATTCTGAAGACAGCTGGATACAGCAGTTTGAATCTCATACCTGCCTCTTGATATTCCCTGATTGATGGGATAAGTTTGCTTCTCCTCTGCCTGGTGTACAGTGAATAATAATTTTTCACAAGCACTCAACTGTCTCCAATCTTTAACACTTTGCCCTTCTGCTAAAGTTTTGTCAGGATCAATTGTTTCTGCTTGTGTGATTGTATCTTTACTAATACAGGCCTTGACTACTTTCTCATGGCCAGGTTTGGAGCATATACATGATGTGCTTTTTCATTTAACAAATCCTGCTGTGGAATACCAGTCCAGTTGCTTATTTGTGCTTTCTTAAAATTGATACAGTCTGTCTGTTCCAGTTTCTCTGGTATAGCAGAAAATCTCTGGTTTACTCTGCATGCCATGGCCTCTAACTCTGCAATTTTTTATTCTCTTCTTCAGCAGTCTCATACTCATAGTCTTCATTTTGACCGCTATTGTTTGCAGTTTTATCAGTTCATCAGCTGTTTAATGCTTCTTCCATTTTTCCAGCCTTTTTTACTTGAGTTGATATATTCCTTCAATGTTTTGTTTATTGTAATCATCTCTAAGCATATTTAATTTATTTTTCCTCTAAATTACTTGAAGTAATCTCTTATGCCAAAGCTGGAACTTGAACTGCTTTTTGCTGAACAACTGCAGGATTCTTCCCAGTCAATGCTTTCTCTTCATCTTTTCTAGTTGATTTTCTTTCAGGCTGTCTAAGTGTCTTCTTTGCTGGCATCCAGGCAGTGTACTTACAAGCCAGTAACTGAATTGTACTAAAACTAGCAGAATCACTAGCCCTTATCGCTCAGTTTCTTTTTTTCACACTGGGAAAAGTGAAGTTAAGCTGTTGAGCAGTGTGCAGCCATTTTGGAAGTCCAAAAAAGTAAATTTTAAGGTACAGATAGTGTCCCAAGACAAGGAAAATCATAAGGCCTTGTTTAGCTATATCCAGAACCTCAAAGGCAGCACACAATATTGTGCTGAACTCTGGGTAAATGGAGCCATGTCCACAGAACCAGGAGATATAGCAAATCATCTGGCTTACAAATTCAGCTACAACTTTACCCCCTCACCCCCAGCTGTCCCGCAGGAAATACCTTCTAACATAATCACTCCTTCTATCAGTAGGGAGCAGGTTAGATATGCTCACTAAGGCCAAGGGTACAGCTTCAGTGGGTCCAAATAATATCCCAGGATGCCTCCTAATTAGCCTGAAATATTGCTTTTCAGGACCCCTGGAGTCACTATTCAGCCATAGCCTCCATATAGGCTTTGTGTGATATGAATAGAGGACTGCAACGGTCATCCTTCCACACAAGTGCAGACCATTAACAGATTCTGGGAGCTACAGACCCATTTGTCTGACTAGTCTCATATGCAAATGGAAAGAATTATCATGGAAATGATTAACAATGACATAGAAAACCTTCATATACTGGACCCAGCCCATTTGGGTTTTGCCAAAGGCAGGTCATGCCTACTGACACTGGTGGAGTTTTTTGAGAGGGGTCACCAAGGCAATAGGTAAGGGCAGAAGGATGAAGACGGCCTACTTTGACCTGGCTAATGCATTTGATTGAATACCCACTCAGGTTTTATAAACAAATTCAAGGAATTAGGTATAACCCCTTATGTAACTCATTTGATAGCCAGATGACTCACAGACAGGACCCAGGAAGTTAGAATTGGAGAGACCACCTCAACAAAGAGGCCGGTCACCAGTGGTGTCTCCCAGGGCTCTGTGCTGGGTCTGTTCCTCTTTGGCATCTGTTTTTTGGAAGTCAAAGTTAATGTCAAGGGCCTCTGGCTTACCAAGTTTGCAGATTGCTGCAAGCTAAGAGCAATCATTAACCCATCCACCCAAGATACTAACATCTTACAGGAAGATCTAACACAGACAAATGACTTGTACCAAAGCCACCGTTTAAAACTCAATGCCAAGAATGCATAATAGTACCTTTTGGAAAGTCAGCCCCCCAGGGAAACTACCTCATTGATAAAACACCCTTAAAAGTAGACATAGTATGTCACTCAACATATAAGTAAGGGCATGGCATCTAAGTCCAGGGAAGTCATAGTGCCACTGCTCCCAGTCCTCATTAGACCCATCATTGAGTATAACACCTCCTTCGGTATGTATCTGACCAGGTACATGCAACAACTGGGAATGTCCACAGATGATTCCTCATAAAAAGAATAAAGAGTGCTATGCAGATCACCCCACAGCCTCATCACTTCATTCTGTTTTATGCAGATTGCTCAGAGGTGACTTATGCCTGACATATAAGGCATTCTTCAATGCTGCACTGATGAACATTTTGTGTATCCACAAAATAAACAGCACAAGAACTATTAGATGTTCAATGTATTGATCAATGCAGCAGTAAACTTAGCTATATGGGTTATATCCTACAAAGGATATAACAGCTGGCCAGTTTCCAAAGCTTCTATGCATCCACACTGTCAAGCAGTTTAGGGTGAGCTGATTGAAAGACAAGTTTGGGCAGAAAGCCTTCCAGAGCTTTACTACTGCTGAAGTGTATGCTTCTCTGAGGCTTTTGAGGATTGACAGTGAACTTGTGCTTTCCTTTGCTGGGCAGTTAAGTTCCCTTTGGGGAAAAACCTTCCTTTTTTAATTTTGCTGATGCTGTATTACTTTCCTTTTCAGGAAATTATTTTAAATCTAGGAGTGTTGTGTTTTAATGGACTGTCTTGACTATAATGTACTTTCAAGTGGAGCACTCATTTTTTCTGTCAGTTTAGAAGTGGTGTAAAGTAACTCAAAACATTTTTTCTGTGGAGAAATTGTGTCTATTTTAATTTTGTGGGTCTGGCATAGTGTTTTAAAGGGATTTTTACTGTGTTTTCTGTCAGAAAAGTAAATTTTGTGAACTGGTAGTCTTTACCTGTGATTGCCACTGGTCGTTCCTGGGAAAGAGGCACCATTTTCGCCTTGACCATGGAACAGACTACAGGTCTCAATGTTGGTCCTTCATCAAGTCGCAAAAAGAAAAAAATTAGGCAAACAGCCTTTGCAGCCACAGCAGGCTAGTAGTTTGTCTCAGCCACAGGTGGGTCACTCTGCTGTGATCATTTGTTTTACCTCAGACCACTCATTTTTTCCCTGGATCCCTGTTGTGTAGAACCTACAACTGCTATGGTCTGGGAGTTAGCCATGTCTTTTGTGGCTGTTAGTGTCCTCTCAGTGGGCAAGGAAGAGCCACTCTTGTTGGTCCTGTGAGAGGGAACAGGAAAGTTTTCCCTTTTGTGTGACAATGCTGTGCTCATCCTTGGGGAAGTTGCTGCTGCCATTAGTAACATAGCTTGCCCATTTTCCCTGTCAAAAAGAAACAGAAAACCAAGCTGTATTTACACTTCCTCAATCTTCTTTGGAAAGGAATAGTTTACTGGGTCTGGCTCAGGGTTTAATTCAGGCTACTAATCCTTCTTTTAAAGTAGTTTCTGATAAAAGAAAGGGGTATTCCTCTTCTCTTGAAGAGATTCAAGATTCTGAATCTGAACAGGAAGATGCAGAGATGGATACAGATTTTTTCTTCAGATTTCTTATTCAGACTTAGAGGATAGTTCAGTTTCTGATTCTCTTGTGGGGGTTTCTTTTTCTTTGAGACTGTTATAGAATGTGCCAGTGTTTTCAGTGGGAGATCACTGAAGTCTCTCAAGCCCTGAAAAAGTACTACAAGTTGTTACAGAAGGATTTTCCAAAGCCAACACCCATTCCTCCTGCTTTGTCTGCTTTAGAGAATGTGTGTGTTACTGCCTGCAATTTCCTGGATAGTCAGCAAGCTGCTCCTAAAAAGGCAGATAAGATATATAAAGTTCCTCAGTCTTTTAAATTTTTATACACTATTCCTAAACCTGACACAGCAACTATAGCTTTAGTTGATCCCACTTCTGCTAAGCACTTAGTTAATTCCACTCCTACTCTTTCTAATAAGTACGGGTAAATTATTGATAGGTATGAGAAAAAACGTGTATACTTCTGCAACTTTGCTTTTCAAAATTTTGAATTGTCAGGTTCTTATGTTAAAGTTGGTTCTGAGAAATTGTGAAATTATAAGGAATGCTTTATCTACATTTTCTTCTTGTGAGGAAAATTTCCTTTAAATAATTTAGTTCTTCTAATGCACAGGTTACTACTCATTGTTTATAGTATGTGTATGGCTCTTTTGATACTTCTTCCAGGGCTGTGACCCCTGGCACTGTTTTGAGGAGGTTTACATAGCTGCACTCTAAGAAACTCCCAGGTGATGTTAAAAATGTGACTTTAAGTTCTCTCATGGTTAAAAATTTAGTGTTTGGCCCCTCTGTTCCAGAGGTGATCAAAAGATGTGATGAAAGGGGCCTCTCTTAAGATTTTCAACCCTCCTTTTCCAAACTTTCCAAGGGATTTTCTATCTCCTCATCCATTTTTGTCAAAAACAGAATACATGGTCTCAACACAATACAGGTAAACAGACATTTAAGAAGAAATGGCAAAGAGATTCCAAAAAGAAGTCTTGAACCTCCAAAATCCAAGGACAGTCCAACAAGTCTGAATGACTGTTCAAGAGACCGTGTGAACCCCTCCTACCCTGGCTCTTTTTTCTTCCAGAAGGGCTGAATCTCCATTTTCTCTTTGGCAAGATATAGTTTCACTTCACTCTTGGTTGCGAGATCTCTTACACAAGGTGGGATTTGAAGAGAACATTCAAAAGTCTTTCTTAATGCCTTTACACAAGATTGCATTTCTGGGGTGTCAATTAGACATCTCAGTTCAAAGAGCTTATCTTCTACAGGGCAAAATAGATCTTTGTCTAGATTTATTTCTAAGGTTTTCCACTCAGACTATGGTCACTTCAAGGCAATACCTCAAGATTTTGGGTTGGTCTTATGGCACCCATGATGATCATGATACCCCCCAGGAAGACTCCACAAGAAAATGATGTAGTGTTATCTGAAATCGTTTTGATCCCAGTGTCAACACTCATTATCTTTTCAAATTTTATTGCTGGAGGTTATAAGAAGAGAAATCTTTTGGCAGAGAAAACAGATATCCTTAAATCCAAGTCTGCCTTTCCCCCTCCCTGCTCCAAAGCAGTCAGTCACCACAGACCCTCCGGACTTTGCCTGGGTAGCAGTTTTAGAAGGGGTAAAAGTGTATGGGTGGGTGTGGGACACCACAGACAGATGCAAGCACATAAATATCAAGGTAATGCTTGCCCTGATCAAGGCACTCAACTCTCTGAACCATCTTTGGTCCCCATGATCTCTTGAAATGGTTACAGATAATACCACAGTCATATGGTATCAAAGAAATAAGGTGAAGCAGGTCATACCCCCTTTGCAGACTAGCCATGTTAGCTTGGGATATAGCTTTACAGCACAATGTCACTTTACAGGCATCCTGTATGCCATCAGAGAAAAATTGTTTGGCAGACAAGCAGGACCAGGGCAGATCCTAATGGAAACTAGATCAGGGGTCTTCCAAGATTTGATCCATATGCAGGGAGTTCCTCAAGCAGTCTTCTTTGCTTCTGCTCTGAGCAATCAACTGGCAAGATTCTGTTCCAGGACTCAATGCAAGAAGGCCTGAAAGACTTATGCCCATTCTTTTACTTGGACAGGAGTGGTCCTTTATGCTTTTCCACCCTTTACACTAATATTCACGGAACTTCTGAAAATTCAGAAGGAGTCTCTCAGGATCATTGTGCTGAATGCTATCTGTCCCAGGCATCTGTGGTTCTCCGTTCTTTTGCAAATTGGAAGTTTACAACTAGGAGTACTTTAGGCATTTAAGAATGTTTTCAAGATGCAGGCATTTGCAGTAAGTGTAATGTACCTGTGATTACATCTCTGTACACCTCCAATCTATTATCCATCTTACCTCTATTTTCCATCGCAGAGTTAGTACACTATCATACCATTGTGGTACTAGAGCACCAGATTCCCTTATAAACCCTCCCAAGCTTTCCTCTCATCCAGATGTGTCTTCAGCTTTAAACTACTTGGAGGGAATGATGAATATGTTTACTAGTGGTATAATGTTGTAATCTATGTGTGACATAGATGCAGGTCAGTCTCAGAGAGCAGTAAAATGTGAATGTCACAGGCAGAGGACTAAGGATAAGAATCTTAACTGCATGTGTCTCAACAAGGAAAGAACTATTATGCACACATTTATATTTGTATATAGGTACGTATTTATGTACACTGTTTCACATGTATTGCCTGTTGTTGCCAAGACAGATATCAATGGGTCTGTGGCATGTTTTCAGAAGAAGGATGTCTGCGGGAGTATTTATAGTGTCATGAGGAAATTTGGCTAGGATACCAGGAAAATACCCTTGATCATCTTTATGGATTTTTTTTAGTGTAAGATACAGGACAACAAATTGTTAGGCTACTGTAGTCATTAGAAGAAAAGTTAAGCTTTGGGAGAAAGATTCAGTGGTGTTCATTTGTTTGCTTGGATTTATGTGAGTTCTTTGATGTGGTATATACTGATGCAGAGGTCATAACTGAGGATAAACAGTTCAAGTTTAGGCAGTGGAGGCTGATTTGTTTTCTAGTGAATGTCAACAGGAAGACTAATCACTGATGGGGGCCATCCATTACTATACTTATTGTATCAGTCCTTCACATTGCTGGCCTCCCTTTTTTACATCGACCTTTGGTCTTGCGAAACATGATGGCTTTTTCTAATTATCTTTCTCTTTGCATGATACTTCTAAAGTATGAAAGTCAAAATCTTATTATTTGAACTTTCAGGGAATACTTAGGTTTTACCTCCTCTATTAGGATTTGCTTTTTGGACAGTCCATGATATATGTAACATTCTTTGCTAACACCATAATACAAATGCACCAATTTTCTTCATGTCTTTTTTTTTCAGCTTTCTCATCCATATCACATGATTGAAAATGCCATTGCTTGGATAGTGTGTATCTTCATACTCAGAGACATATTTGAAGATCTTATCTAAATCCTTCATGGTCATTTTGCCAAGAGCAATTTCTTGACAAATTTCTTGACTTCTTTGCATTTCATTATTGATTACTGATCCAAGTAGGCTGAATTTATCTACTATTTGTAGTTCTTCTTCATCGAGAATGAATTTATTAATTGTACCTTTTATCAGGATCTTTCCCTTCTTCATGTTAAGGTGCAAACCCATTTTGAGACTATATTGTTCAAACCTGATAAGCTGGTATTTCAGATTGTCTTCACTTTTTGCAGGTAATGTGGTACTCTCAGCATAGCGTCAGTTGCTGATAATTATTCCTCGAGTTTTTGCACCCCAATTTTCTTCATTCAGAATTGTTTTTCTCTTGAATTCTTCTGTGTATAAATTGAACAGGTGTAGCAAATGTATGTAGCCTTGTTCCCTATTTGCTTTCCAGAACCTAAAAATGAGGGAGAAAGGAAACTTCATAGCTTGGATGCCCACAGACACCTCAGGTACCATCTTGCTAGAGCAAAGTCTTTCAGAACTTCTCATCCATTGGTCATTAGCTGTACTTGTAAAGAAAAAACACATTGTTTGTCTGAAGACATGGTGTCTATTAGAAAACATGATTCTCCTATCTTAGCTAAGAAGTTGTTACAGGATGTTAATCTTGGTACTCAGAAATCCTTACCTGAAAAGAAAATCAGTAGAAACATTCCTAAGGAAGACGTCAGAGGATTCTGACATAGACAAGGAAAGGACATCTTCTCCTCCTGTAGATTCCCAAGCAGAGTTCTCTGATTCAGAGGAAACTTGGTCCTCACAACCTCCTTTGGAGGAATTTTCCTTTTCTCAGACTATAGCCAGGATGAATGAGGTGTTTTATGGGAATAAAATGGGTATCCCCCTGAAATGAGGAGATACTGGGATATGTTAAAAGTAGTTATGCCTCGTTCCACTCTTATTCCTCCATTAGTGCCAGCCATGGAGGATGTATCTAATGCTGCCTGTAACAGCTCAGATTCTCAACCTTCATTTTCCAAAAAACAGCAGATGGCTTTATAAAGTTTCTGCAAGCAACAAGCATTTGTTTTCCCAGCTTAGGTCTAATGCTGTAGCCTTATCCATTTCCAACTGGGTACATGTTCTTCGTGTCCTCCATTTCCCTGTAGACAAGGAAGGAAAGGTATTGGCAATATTTGGTAAGAAAATATTTTCTTCTAGCACTTTGACATATAGAATTCTTAACTATCAGACTCATATCTGGAAATTTGTTCTTTTTTTGTACTGACAGATTATCTACTACACTGCTTATCTGAATTCCATTGTTTCTGACATTTCTCAAGTATCAAAGCATGCCTTAAGGGGTGCATATGATTGTGTAGGTACTGTGTCTAGGGTCATTGCTACTGCTACAGTATTGAGGAGATAATGCCCGGGTATGTAATCAGATGTTTTCTGATCTAGTCAAGTCTGTTTTAGATAAGGAGATTTTGTTTGGCTGCCACCTATGTCCTCAAACACTTTGATGAGAGAAAGAGAGAGAGAGAGAGAGAGAGAGAGAGATTAATACAGGACTTTCCAACATTTGCCAGACCCCCCCCCCCTTACAAATTTTCCAGATCCTGTTTCTTTGACAGGAGTGTGGAAAACAAAAAATAAGGATCTTTTCCTAAAAAGAGGCAGTTTTCTACTTCAGAATGACTATATAAGCATTCTTTCCACCACCACCACTCCTCCTGTCCCATCTCCCAAATCTGTCCCAGATAGATTTGCTCTGTATATTCCCCTTTGGAAACAAATTGTTTCAGTCTCTTGGGTGTTACAAGTTGTTTAGAAAAGATACAGTTGACACTGGATACAAGTACTTCCTTTCAGGGGAGTTCTTCCACATCTTCCGATCTAAACAGACTTTATTCTTCAAGTTCTTCATTACTTACTCACCCACAGGGGTCATAGAACCAGTGGCATTAAATCAAAGGGGCAAAGGTTTCTATTACAGAATGTTTCTGGTACCATCTTTCCTTACTAAATCTGTATCTGAAAGTTCCAAATTCAAGATGTTGACCCTTCAGAATATGTTACCTCTCATTCCCCAGGGAAGCTTCGTGATAACTTTTAGATCTAAGATGCATATCATCACATTTCCATAGCCAAATGCTTCATGAAATGTCTCAGGTTTTCTGTGTCTGGGTCACATTACCAGTTTTATGCATTACCCTTTGGGTTATCTACAGCTGTAAGTGTGTTTACAAAGTGTCTAGCTGTAGTCACGGCTTATTGCTGACTGAATGTCATTCATGATTCCTTATTTAGACAGCTTACGTCTTTGCAGAGTCTTTTTCCAGATGTCAAGAGTCATTACAATGGGTTTTGTTTCTTCTAATCAATCTGGACTTCCAGATAAATCTTCAGAGATCTTCCTTGACCCAGTCACACAGGATTGTCTTTCTAGTCTGTCTCATAGATACCTTGCAGCAAAAGGCTTTTTTGACACAGGAGAAGGTGGATTTTTATCTGGATTTTTATCTTTACTGAGCTTCTCAAATCAGTCACAGACTTCAGCCAGAGAGCATCTTAAGATTGTGAGGTTCATGACCTCTATGATTCTCATGCTTCCGCTTGCTAGATTGCGAATGAGTAAGATTTAGTGGTTTCTAAAAGACTAGAGTTTCAGAATCAAATCTTGGGCTTTAAAAAAAGGAACTGCGCTGATGGAGACTACAGGTGCAAGCAAATCCAGTTATCCCCCTTTCTCCTCTACAACCAAACCAATGTGTAACTACAGAGATCTCAGGTTTTTGGAGGACAGTTTCAATGGGGGCACAGGTGCAAGGCCTGTGGAACTCTTCAAAAAGACCAAATCACATCAGTGTTAGAGAGATGTGGCTGTAATCCACAACTTGAAATATCTTCATCTGTGGTCTCTGGGACCTCTTCAGGTGATCACAGACAACACCACAGTGATGTGGTACATAAACAAGCAAGGGGGCAGGCTGGCTATGATGACTTGTGAAATAGCTCTTAAGCACTCCTTAATATTCCAAATCTTACATTCTGTCAGAGCAAAATATGGTGGCAAGTAGGCTGAATACCCTCATAAATGGAAATTGATCAAGGGGGGGGGCTTTCAGAAATTGATCCAGTTGTTGGAAACACCTCAAGTAGATCTGTTTGCCTCCATTCAAAACAGGCAACCTAACAAATTCTGCTGCAGGGTTCCTCGCAAGCAAGCCTGGAAAACAGGTCCATTTTCATTCCTATAGATGAGAATATATCTTTAATGCATTTCCACTGGTTCCAGTGATATCCAGACTAATTCTGAAGCTTAAGAAGAACTTTCAAAAATCATTGTGCTAACTCACTTTTGGCCCTGGCAACATTGGTTTTCCCTCCCACAAGCTTCCTCACAAACTGGACCTACTCACACAGGACACGGAAGAGTTTGATACACCCCATTCTCAAACATCTTCAACTAACTACCTGGATGATTAAATTCTAATTACTTTCATACACCTCTCCATTTGAACTTGCTCATCAAGCAGATTTATTGTTTTGTCATTGCTTTGAGATCTGCAAGAAGAATATGGGAATTGCAAGCTCTCATTGTGGGTGAACCCTTTCTGGTCTTTCATAGAGTTAAGAGTCTCATTAAAAATAAATCCCTCATTCATACTCAAGGTTGTGTCAGAGTTTATGTTGAAAGAAGTCATCAGTCTCCCAGTGCTCTATCTGGATACTCAGAACCAGGAGGAAAGGATTCTACTTACTCTGGACATGCATAGGCAGCTCAGGTACTACCTTGACAGAACTAAGTCCTTTAAAAAAGTTGATCAGCTATTTATATCTTACGTTGATTCAAAGAAAGGACAACTTGTACCAAAACAGACTATTTCTAAATGGTTGCTCTCAGCTATTGGCTTTCTACATAGGAAACCAGCTCCAGATAATATAAAGGCTCATTCTACAGAACTTTGTCTTTTTTGATGGCTTATTAGAAAGGGGTGGACTCAAGAAATATTTCAGAGGCAGCTAGATGGTCCTCTGTAGATACTGTTACAAGGCATGATGAACTGGATTCTTTTTCTGGATACAGAGCAGGCTTTGTTAGGACCATTCTCTAGGGACTGCTGAATCCATATCCTTTCTCATTTCAGTTTGGACAGGTTTTGATAATCAACCCATATAGACTAAAGACTAGTGCAGCAGTGGGAATGATGAACATAGTACTGTTATGTAAGTTGCACTTACCTATAACAGTAGAAGCTGAAGTTCTCATTTCTGCAGTAGTTGCACTCACCCTCCAACACCCCTAATTTTGTATATTGTTACTTGTTGGGATTTAAAATTGTTTGTTATTTTATGTTTAAGTGGTTCAGGATTAGTACATGCTTTTTAATCTTTTGGGGAAAAAAAAATCCTGAAGAATCTTTACTCTATTGATTTTTCCTTGAAAGGGCTGCCCAGTCAGCAGCCAGTATTTGGAAGCTGGCTGGTTATTGTGTCTTGGGAAAGACGGAACCCATACAGCCAAAAGGCTACTGCACCAGTGAGGAATTTGAACTTGTACTGTTACTCAACTGTGGGCAGCCATGGTGGTGCAGCGGTTAGTGTTGTCACCTCACAGCAAGAGGTTCTCTGGTTTGATTCTTGGTTGGGGTGCCTTCTGTGCGGAGTCTGCATGTCCTCCCTGTGGTCGCGTGGGTTTTCTCCGGGTGCTCCGGTTTCCTCCCACATCCCAAAGACAAGCAGTAGGTAGATTGGACACTCTAAATTGGCCTGATGTGTGCATGTGTGTGCCTTCTGTGGAAGGTTGGGTGCCAGGCTGGCAACTCGACACTGTAAAACACCACTGCCAATCATGAGCGGACAGATGATCCACTGTGGCGACCCCTAACTGGGAAAAGCCGAAAGAAGAAGAAGACTGTTACTCAACTGTACTTTCCTCACTGAATCTTTAATTCTGCTTGCAGTTATAGTAATTCATATTCCATTTCCATGTATGTGGCAGTTAATTTTCAAAGTATGATTGCTTGCAATCTGTATGGATAATCTAGAGAAGAATGTTGCTGGCATGTCAAATCAAAGCTATTGTTTAATAATTTCCACACTCATCTGGATTATCTTTCTTCAAGGCTGGTATAAACACAGATGTTTTTCAGTCAGCCAGCCACAAGGGTGTCTTCCAAACATACCTGAGTGTTATATTTATTTATTTTACATTTGTTGACTGGGGAAGTTTGGCTGGGTACAAAGACTCCTTTTCAGCAGATGCCCGGAGAGAAAAGCTCCAGTACATGCAGTACCAACAAAATCTTTTAAGTTATATAATATCGATAATGTCAGGCAGAGTGCAATTAAAATAAGTTTTACAATGTTAAACTGGATAAGATAATAACTGTACATACAGTAGTAAGGCTTCTTACAGTAACTGTATTCTGCACAGATATAGTTAAATAACTATGCAGTAGGATATATGTCACATACAGAGTACTAAGTCATTTACAAAGGTGGAAAGTAAAAGGTTGATTTAATTATAACATATAAATGAAATGAGTGGTGAAAGTGTTAAGAAAGACATAGGTAGAAGGTGGTGAGGGTGAAGACAGAGTGTTGGTAACAGAGTAGAGGACAGAAGGGGTATAGTAGAAGAGCAGGAAGAAAGCAGAGATGTCATCCTTATTCTGGACATGTACAGCTATAGAGCCAGGATGTTGAGAGGTGTTTCCTTGGATGTGCTTTGAATGTCTGTTTCAAGAAGCCTGAGAGCATATGGGATGGCATTTCAGAGGATAGCCATGGAGTTTGAGTTTAAGGATCACAATGCATTTTGGGCTTTAGTGATGGAGAGGAGGAATTCTTCGGTAGAGCGATGAGGTTTGGTAGGGTGGTAGTGTTGAATCATGCCTTTTGGTGCTAGATAATCAGGCTAGTATATTAGATTATGAGTTAGTAGTAGCTGACAATAATGGAGGTGATGTGGGAGTTCAGTCCAGTTTAGTTGTTTAAGGGAAGAACAGTGATAAGTTCTAAAGGAGCAACTTGCAGCAAAGAGAGCTATTTTATTGTATTATTGTTCCGGATTTGTTTGGGTGGACATTTTTAGGTTAGTAAAGAGTAAGTAAGAGGTAGACTTTAGTTATGGTTTCTCTAGTTCTGTCTGTTAGGTTGTGTTTTGTTCTGTACAAGAGACCAAGTGTTTGGTGTGTGTTTTTTAATAACAGTTTAGAAGTATAGGTCAAATTTCAAGTTGTCATTAATTGTGACTCCTAAGAGTTTGATGTTAGAGACCTGTCCAAGTGTGGAACCTTGTGTCACTCCTACAAGTAATAGGTAGAAATGCTGTGCATTCTTACTGCCATTTGACTATTTGGAATCTGTTAGGTAGCTGTTAAACCAGGCGAGGGGGTGGGGAGAGATCCAAGCAGGAGAGTTTTGGTAATATTTTATGGTGAGAGACAGGGTTGAATGCTTTGGATGGGTCTAGTAATACAGATGATTCTAAGTTTCCAGTATTTCTGTTTTTATTAGTAACACAGTAATGTTACATTTCTATCATACAGTTTCTTTTACAGGTAATACTGTATTCTTTTAAAGGAACAGAATGGCACATTTCATAAGGTTGTCAGAGAAATTCAGTGTACAGTTATACATAAAGAAGACATATAGCATTGCTTGTATAAAGTTACAAGTTCTACATCAAGGGTGGCCTAATGGTTAAGGTGTTTGCCTTACAAACACAAGGTGCAGGATTTGAGTCTCACAAGGGATAATTGGCTAGGCTTAAAATGGCTCGCAAGGGCAGTTAGCCTAGTACTAACCTATGAATCAACAGTATATTATTACCTCCTTGGGTAGTGAAACAGAGTGGTGTTGTAGGAGACATTATATTAAGTGGGAAGATATACAGTTAGTGTTACTGAAGTGGGGAGAGAGTTATTTTAAAGAAATAATATAGAAAAAGACCGAGATTTGGTAGAAAGAAAGGATATCAGGAGTGGATAGAAGAGTAAAAAGGGTCAGAACTGAGTCTGTAGTGCTCTGTTACCCAGGTGAGAAATAGGAACATAACTGAGAGCTGCTGAAATGCTGTTTGAGCAGTGCTTTACATTTTGGCAGTTTATCTGCTAGTTTTACTTGGGTAGGGATGGTGTTCCAGAGCATTGAAACATGGTGTGAATACATTGATTTGCTTGCAGAGTTTACTGCTCTGTTTATCTGTGATAAAAATTGCTCACTAAATCAGAGATTTCTAGATGGGGGAGTGGAGTTGTAGAGAATGCATTTTTCTGGATGGCGAAGAAGTTTAAATGCAGTAATCTTCTGAGTGAGGGTTAGACAGTTGGGGAGTTCTAGCCATTCAGGCTGTTTTAGGGCTGGTCGATGATGTGCTCTATATGAGAGGTTGGTAGCAAACTTTGATATCTTGCTATAACGTGATGTTAGTTTTGTTTTTTTGTGTGGAGTTAAGGTTAGTGAGTATGTGAAAGGCATATAAGAAAGATGGAAGTAAGTAAGTGGAGGTTAGTGTTACCCTTACTTCATTTCTAAGATATGCCTTAGCCTTGTAGAGGGAGCCCAGATTCTGATGCATTGTTGTAATAGACTGGAGGATGGTTGGCCAAACCTGAGTTTGTCATCTGTAATTATGCCTAGAAGCTTTGTTTGGGTTACTATTTCAATTTTTGGTTGTTGGCAGGGGTTATGTAAAGGATTACTTTTGGTTAAGGCGTGGTTCTGGGGTGAAAAGCATCAATTTTGTCTTGTTAGGATTAAGTAGTAAGTTATGATTTTTTAGCCAGACTTCAACTACTGAGAAAGAGGTTTGGGTACTTTCTTCGAATATGGGTAAAGAAGGGGCTGCACATATTAAGGCTGAGTCAGCATATTGTACTATATAGGGTGGTTGGTTAATGGTATGAAGATTATTAATGAAAATGTTGAAGAGCAGTGGTCCAAGTATGGATCCTTGTGGGACTCCTATGGTTACTGGTAGAAAAGATGAGAAAGTCTGTTGGCATTTGACAGCTTGTTCCCATTGAGCGAGGTAGCTAATGAACCACAAGATGGTGGGATGAGCGAGGCCAACAGATGCATGTTCTATGAGAAAGTTTTGGTTTGATACAGTATCAATTTCCTTTGATAGGTTGAAGAAAACAATATACACTAGTTTGGTGTCATTTCTATATTGATTTATGGTATTTTTGAAATGTAGGAGTGCAGTTATTGTGTGGTGATCAGGCCTGAAACCATGTTGGGTGTTAGAGAGAAGTTTGTTAGAGATAAGGTGGTGTATCAGTTGAGTGTGGATGCTATTCCCTAGAGTTTTCGACAGTGCTGGCAGGATAGCAATTGGCTTGTAGTTATTGAAATCTGTTGATGGGCCTCCTTTGTGCACTGGTGTAATGTAAGATTGTTTCCAGACAGGTGAGGTGTATTTTTCTGATGTAGACCTATTTATTAGAATAGAGACTGGAAGGACTATACCATCAATAGCAAGTTGTATCTAGTCATCTGGGAGTTGATCAGGAGCTAATGAGGTTGGCTTTAGCTTGAGTAGAAGTTTTTTTTTAATGGTGGAATTGGGTACAGAACTAAAGTCAAATAGCTGTGAATGGTTAGGACAAGTACAGGGCAGTGTGAGGGGTGTGCTAATTTTATTGTTGGTTAAAGACTGTTATTGTTTGAAAGAAGAGTTAAATTGTGAGGGGATAAGATCATTGGTACTACTAGATAATGGAGAAGGTGTAGTGGCTTGTCCGGGGTATAACAGCTTATTTAGAATTGACCAGAAAAGTTTTGGGTTCTTCTGTTTTTTTAAGTTGAAGGTTAGAATGGAGGTTTTGTTTATCGATATTGATATGATACTTTGTGATGCTTTTTAAGGTATTTAAATGGCTGAAATGAGGCTTGGATTTTATTTTTGTACCAGTCTTTCCATGCCTAGTCTCTTTGGAGCATGAGATTTTGTTTCCTTGGTTAGCCAAGGTGGTGGGTTGGATTTACCTTTTTTTAGTATGTATTGGAACTAGATTATTCCAGGTTTGTAGGGTTGTCAAAGTGAGAGATTGCATTATTTACTGTAATAGTTTTTAGTATATTCTAGTTGTACTGTTTTAAAGCATTCACAAATATTTATTGAATTTTGTAGTGTTGCTTATTTGGCTGTATATGATTTTTTGTCTTGGTTTTGGTAACTTGTTACTTCATAAGTGGGAAGGTGGTTGCCTAAAATATCAGGTAAACATCCTGTATTATTTACTAGGTTACTTTGAGAGAATCCAGTCTAGGATTGAGTGTCTGTCAGTGTTTCTGTTAATTCCAGTGGTACAGGCAATGAGATGGGTAAAGCCATACAGGTTAATAGCTTTGGTAGGGAGTTATTGTTTATATGTTGCCAATCTGTGTTAAGGTCTACTAGGTTTATAGTTTCATGGTTGATGTTATGGGATAACCGATAAAAGATGTTTTCTGCTGTGGTAATCCTGACACTACTATTTTTGTACACCAATCTTTTCTTACTGTAATGGCTTTAATCACTTCTTCTGTTAAAATTTCCCACGGATTTAAATTGTAATATTGTTTCATTCCATTATTATGCCATATCCTTCAATCTTTGTCTTTATCATAAATTTTTATTTTCCGTGTTATGGAGAAGTATGGAACAGGTAATTAGCAGTGTGTGTATGTCAGCATGTCAGAATGATAGAACGAGAGTGTTTGTGAATGGGTGGCTGAGTAAAGAAATATGCACAGAGTGTGGTATAAGACAAAGGTGTCCCTTGACTGGAATACTGTTTGCATTGGTGATATGTGTGATAGGGAAAACATGCTAATATCAGCTACCATAAGTTTCACATCCTCTCCTTTTACTTATAACATCATCCAAAATTTCTCTCACAGTCAGTAAATTCCTGATATCCCTTCCCTTTTATACCATATATACTTTCTTCCGTAATATCGCTCATCCTTCATTCCATTCCCCTTTGTATTATTCCCATAGAAAATATTACAGCCTGTGTTATTTAGTGTGACGCGTCTCCAATTTTTTATTTCATTCTTCTCATCATTCTTCCATATAAATTTTAATATCCCTCTGTATAACTCTTCATAAACAAAAACTTAATTCAGCCATTCATTCAGTACATTTACAAAATACCATCCTTTGCTAGTCCATTAATTTCTTATACATGCCATACCCTATACCATCTGGGCCTGACGTTGAATCAGCATTTACTTTCTTAAGTATTTCATCCAATTTACTAGTAGTAATTTATTTTTTAAATTCTTCCTTAACTTATTCTAGAATTTTCTTTGTCATTTTCTCTTATTTTCCATCCTTGTATCTTTATACATATTTTCCACATGCTGTACTACAATAATCTTGCTCTTGTGTTCTTTTTACCTTTTCCTCTGATTTTTTCATTTCTCTAATTATACTAATATCATTCTTTTCTGTTTTACCCAAATATGCAGTTACCGCCTCCTTTCTCCTTTGTAAATAATATCTCTTCTTAAACAGTAATACCTTATTTTGTTCTCAGTTTATTTTTTCGTTTCATAATACTCTCTTTTATTATTCTCTAAATTCTCTAATACATTTCTATAAATATCCCATACTTTACTTTCTTGTAAATCCTGCCATTGAAAAATAACACTTTTTGTACTTCTTTTTAAATTCAGTCCACCACTCAGACCAGTTTTTATCGCTGTCTTTCATGGCTATATGATCCTTCCATAACTTCAATACTTCTCTCTCCAGTTTCATCGCATAATTTCTTATTTATTCTTTTTATTCATTTTCCTGTTTTAATATGCTCCCTTTCTTCTGTCAACTTCATCAGTATTGTTAAATGGTCTGAAAACCCTGTTATAACTGTATCATGATCTCTATCCTACACCCCTTATGATAATGCAAATAGTCAATTTCAGATCCAAGAGTCCCCTTCTATAAGTCCATTGACTTTTCTTCTACACAGCTAATTTACCACATTTTCTCACTTCCTACATTTTTCACATATTTCCCTTTCTTTTATCACAATTAAAGTCCCCTGCAATTATAATTTTCATGTTAATCACCACCTAGTGTAACACTTGATGAAATAGATTTTCTCTTTCCTTGCTAGTTATATATGTATACAATGCTATAATTCTATAAACATGGTCTCTGCCTGACATCCACAACAGTTATACTTCCCATGCTTACCAACTTTACACTTAATATTTTCACTGCTTTTTACACAACACAGCCACATCAGAACAACTTTTACTTCCCAAGTTCTATATTATATTTCTACAGTTTTTTTGTCTGCAACCTTTCTTCACTTGTCAAGAATTTTACATCCTCTAATCTAACATAATAACATCCACATCACATTTAGCATACCATTTCAGTATCCCTATCCTTCATACAGTGTTAACACTAGTGTCCATATTCACTGAAAGTACACTAAAACTTGTTTTTTCCATCTTTTTAAGTTTAAGAGGGATATTTTTAAATTTTCTTTTTCTTATTTGTAATTTTTCCCCATTGAATATTTTTCCTGGATTTATGTACAAATAATCCTCAATTTTCAGAATCAGATTGTTCACTGGCTAGATCTTTAAAAAATTCTTAGTGTCAACCCTTTCTCCAGATCACTCTTTTTGTATGCAAACCCTCTCCTCCTTTTACCCCTCTATATTTTTTCTTCTACAGTTTCTTCTTCTTCACATATTTCACCTTCTCCTTCAGCTTCTTGTCCTTCCTCATGTATGTTTTCTTCCCTTTCTCCTTTTTCATTGTTTACTGTTTTCTTTTGACAGTCCACCCAAAAGTGTCCCTTTTTTCACAACCTACATTCAACCACACACTTTCTTTCTGTATGTCCTTTCTCCTCAAACTGGTTATATTCTCTCCTGTCACAATCATAAACTAAATGAGAAAAGTCCCCACAAAAAGAAACATGATTTAGGCTGGCCAGCATGTATTAATGTCCCTATATGACCAGCAAAAAAAAATAAATAAATAAATAGCAATTGACAAGTATTTCACCATGTTTTTTTTCACATTTCAAAACAGCTTCCATCTTCCATCCTCCAGTCCAAAGATTGCTGTCATCTCTAACGTTCACAATCTTATAAAAAAAAAAATCACACAAATTCTGTACACAATTTTTAAATTTTCCTCCAGTTCATCAGTTCTAAACTGCAAAATAACATGTTTATTAAAATTTAAGTTACTACCAGAAAACAAATAATTGTTCCATAGATAAATGTAATTTTTTGCACAGTTCCGGAAATTTCATTATCGGTGTTAAGTCACAAAAAGTCTCCTTCCCTATGTGTATAAAAGACTGAATTTCTTGAGTGTTAAATTCCAGAACAGTTACCAAATTGTCGCATACATAATATCTATTACAGTGTCATTTTTTTGTTCTTATTCCTACAGTTGGCTTTCTCTTCTTTTAAAAACACATGCACTTGCAGCTTGTTGTTGCTCTCCTTTTTTTTGTCTGCTGTCATTGCTGAATCATTTTTTATCTACTGTATTCTCTACTACCACAAAACCAGACTCCTTCTCAGTTTGTTACTGTTTTTTTCCTTTTACTTTCTATCACTGATGTGTACACTTTAACTTCTGTATTCGTATCACACTTCCAGGTTCCTTTTCAAAATCCTCAGCACTTCCAAAAAAGGTATGTCATCTCATCCCGTGAAGCAGCAGAACTGTCACATGGATCATTCTGCTCAATAATTTTTAGCAGGACATCATCTGCAAGGCCTGCTGATGCCAGTCCTGTTATCTGCACTACTTCAATAAACTCTCTTGCTTTCTTCTCCATAGAGACAGCTAAACACTGCTCATTTATAACATCCACCTCACAGGAATCTTTGTTTACATTCTGAAACTCCACATCGAACAAACTTTTCTTCAGTTTCTCATTTTCCACCTCCAAACTCTGCATAGCTTTTCTTTCCTCCTTAATGCTGATGGTTCTGTAAACGTCTTCCTTGCTGCTGTAGTAGCCCTCTGACACCATCTAGCAGCTCCAAAGAGCAAGAGATGTTTTCAGATGCCCTGGTTAAATTTCCCTTAGTATTTTAAATACTAACTCAGGTCTCCCCTGAAAAGAGTCTAGCCTAGTGGGACTAACCAGGTCAGTAAAGGATAAATAAATAAGTAAATAAATTCTGTTCAGAGGCAAGAAAGTCCTGAAGATTTTTAGTCACTCTGGCTGTTTATATAGCTCCCTCCAAAAAGGGATTAGTCTATAAGCAGCCAAAGTGATAGGAGGGGATGAAAGGTTTTGGAACCTGGTTGGTTACTGTATCCTTGGTAGGATAAAACCCATAGGCTACTGTAGCAGTTATGTATTCAAACATCTTCTGTTATAGGTAAGTGCAACGTACACAACTGTAAGTCAGGACAGATCAGGATGCCCCTCCCTGAGACAGAAGGGGAGGAACTTCAACCGATGCTGCTCCAGGGGCAGTGGTAGTCTACAAAATGAGGGGACCTTTCTCTGGTAAGTCCTTCCAGTGCTCCTAAAACTTTTCCTGACTTCTACACTCTGGAGGCAGTTAGATGGGGCTTTGGCTTTCCACCCATAAGCTTGAGAGGACATCATATTAGATGCCTGAGTGTTGAGAATCATTTCCAGAATATTGCCACCAGTGAAAGGAAGCAATAGCAGAGATTCGAAAACTGCTCATAAAATGAGCCATCCAAGAGGTCCCAACAAGAAAGGATCCAGGATCTATTCAAGATTTTTTTTGTGTATGACAAAAACAAGGGCATCAGGTCCATTTCAGATCTAAGCAAGTTAAATGTGTTTGTCAAACAGATTAAGTTCTATATGGTGAAGGTGCAATCCAGTCTACTTTTACTGATGAAGGATGATTGGATATGGTCTATGGACCTCAAAGATTCTTTCTACTAATATAGCAAGGCATTCCAAGAGGTTTTTGCACTTCAGGCTGGGAGCCATTTACTACCAACTTTGAGTACTGCTCTTTGGTCTCACCACAGCTCCCTGGGTCTTCACCAAATGCATGGCAATGATAGCAGCTTGGCTTAGGCTGCAGGGATTCCTGGTCTTTCTGTATTTGGATGACTGGCTGCTTATGGCAACTTCAAGGGCGTCATTTTTTTTTGGCAGGAGAATCCTTGCTCCATCAGTGCCTGTCCTTAGGCATTACAGTCAATTTCAACAAATCCCTTCTGGAACCTTTTCAAGCTCTAGAATTTATCAGCTGTCATCTGGACATCACCAGCCAATTCACCAGACTTCTTCCTTAAACACTGTTATCCCTATGACTTCAGGACATCAATTTCAGATGATTCAGAGGCCACCTACTTCTTTTATTCTTTGCTTAATGGCTGCTATAGTCTCTTTTTTTCCTTTAGCCAGGTTCTTCATGAGGGTGCTTCAGTGTACTGTCAGATCAGTGATCTATGACATCTCACCCAATTAATTTTCCTGTTTGTCTCACCTGTCATTTTCACATCTCATGGTGGTTGACATCAGACCTTGCTACTGCAGGACATGCATTTGTTCTTTCCCAACCCACAGACACTTCCCTCTTGGGGTGGGTGGGCATTACCAAGGGACTATGTCTTAGGGTACCTGTTACTAGTCAAAGACATATCTGCACATCAATGTTTTGGAGATGAAAGCAGTCTTCCTAGCATTCCAGGCTTTCCATGACTGCTTCCCCAAAGGTGTCATCTCATTTCAAACTGATAACATGGCAGTAGTCTGGTACATAACAGGAAGGGAACCTGGTCCTATCTCATTTGTTGAGAGGACATGAGGGTGTGGCAGTGGGCAATGTCCTCACAATGCTTTCTTGTAGCAATGCACATCCCCAGGAAATCCAACATTCTAGTAGACAAATTAAGCAGGAAAATTCTGATGTCTTATGAGTAGTTCATCAATTAATCAGTGGCTGTGCAAATTTTTCACCTGATGGGTACAGACATGCTGCATGCTGCAATCTGTTTTTGACCCCCTTCAAAACCACATGCACCAACTTCTTTGCCCTGAGCTCTCACAGGAGACAGTCACTGAGGGATGCTCAACTGCGTGCCTGGCCCTTGGGTATCTTATATGCTGTCCTCAGACTCCCTTGATAATCATGTTCTTACAGAAAGCAGCTTGTAGCAGTGTGACTGTAATCCTTATATCCCCCTTCTGGCCCAGGCACGTTTGGTTCACCTTTCTATGGCCTCATCTAGTGTACCCCCTGTGGGTCCTGAATCCCATTTCAGATCTGATTTCCCATCCTTTGGGCCAGCCCCTCCCAAATCTGAAATCCTCAGGTTGACCCCTTGGTTAATTCACTTCCAATGATGGCCAGAGATCCCAAGCTATCTGATAAAGTTATCCATATCCTCTCTCCTTCCCAGACGTCATCCACCAGAAATGGTTATGGTATTAAGTGGAAAAGATTTACTATTTTGACCATTTCTAGATCCCTTTTCTACTCCATTAGATGCCATGTTGGATTTTTTAGCCAGTATTTTTCAGTTTGGGGCTAGCTACTCCACAATAAAGTTTCAGCTGGTGTTCATCTTCAGTCTGTACATTGGTCAAGACCATCTGCCTATCTTTTCTCTCATATTGTTCTAAGCCTTTTTGAAGGGCACCTTCCTTCTCAGACCTCAAGTGAGGGACCGGATTTTGCTTTGGGACCCGCTTCCTTTTCTTCATGCCTTAACCAGGGCTTCCTTTGAGGCTGCAGTTACAGTGATTTTAAAGTTTTTGTTGTGGAAAACACTTTTCTTAACTGCATTAGTTTATATCAGATGAGTTTCTGAACCTGCCTTACATTATCTTTCACAAAGATAAGGCTTTATTGCAGATCAATTCTTCCTTTTTGCCTAAGGTGGCCTGTAAGTTCAGTCTGAACCAATTGCTTTTATTGCCAGTTTTCTTCTCAAATGTATGTAACAAAGCTGAATATATGGAAGTGGAATACAGCATTTCATATGGTCTATTTTCTTTAGATGAAAATAAGATGTCTTATTGATAGTTGAAACCTGGTCTTTCAGTGTTAACTTATTGTCAAGAATGATGGCCACATCCCAAACTTGGGATAACAAATTCCAACTGATTCCCCCATATGCAATCAATGGGAAGAGTAGTGGAAGATGAGTTGGATGGATGTTGGCATCCACCATCTTTGCTTTAGTCTTACCCAGGTTGCGTTTCAAACAATTATGGGTCATCCCATCAAAGACTGAATTGAAGCAGTTTTCTGGAGTTGCAAAATTTGGCATCCTCTCTGGAGAAAAGGAGAGTTATAAATGAATAGCATTCACTTATAACCTTTCTGACTAGCATGATGTGAACAGGGAACAATAAGGGAGCCAAGACTGAGCCTTGAGGTGACCCATAGTCAAACAATGCTTGTCCAACCATCACCTTAGGGTGTACATTAACTGAGGTGACCTGATTCAGTGCACTGGCAACCTCATTATTATATGTTACCACAAGCATCACTGCATCAGGGTCATCTTTAGGATCTGATCAAGAACTGGACAAAAGATGCCTGAATTTACAGTGCCAGCTACATCCCAGAAGTCTGAGATGGGGAAGGCCAAGCATAAAAATGACAAGGTGATGGTCTGACCAAGAGAAAGATTCTACTATGAATCTTTGGTCTCAAGATCCAGCTGGAAGATTATGTCCAGTAAGTGTCCAAACATATGACTTGTAATGGAAACTACTGGAGTGAAGCCAAAGCTCTCCTGCAAATGCAAAAATATCCATGGTGAATTCATAGGTCTTGTCATCAGTCTGGGTATTAAAATCCCCTTGTATTAACTAAAGGGATTCATGAGCTATGTCAATGAGGAGATTTCTGAACTCTTGCAGAAAAGTTCTGAGGTAACCTGGTGGTTAGTGCTCAGGGAGTAATCTACAATTCCCTTCTGCTCCTTGGAAATATTCAAAGGTGTTAGATCCTCCAGCTTCCACCTTCATCAACTCCAGGCCTGAAGAATAACAAATAGCCCTTCCCTACCAGCATTCTCCTGCTTAAGACTATGAATTACATGAATACCTGGTATGACACAAGAATAAAAGCAAGGTCTAGAATGCTCAGCCAACCACATCTCAGTGTTAAACACCAGGTTGACTACATGGAGCAGATGACATATAATGTCCAGCTTATTCCTGGTCAAACTGCTAAACCAGGAGAACAGGTCCTGCTTATCAGCCAGATATGACTGCCTGACATCTGAAGTACTGACACAAAGCAGGAAGAGCCCCTGCCCCTGTGACATTTCACTCTTGGTGGCACTGAGAAACCATAACCCCTCCCAAAAGAAAAAACAGATCAGGATGCAAGAAGGAGCTCCTTCTAGCTCCAGCCTTGTGATTTTTGACACCCCCAGTCTCCTACATTTAAGCAAGACTAGGGGTTAATTGTGAAAAGAGCCATAAATGAGTGAAATGGAGGTCCCTTGGATGGGAGACTCTCATGCTCATAACATGAAGATGATAAAGTGTAGTTATTCTGAGGAAAAGTAGACTAGACTGGAAATAGTCTGACCACTATTTAACATAAAATACTAGGATTTAAAAACAGATAAATTACAACCAGAAGGTCCAAAAAAAAGAAAGAAATAACCAAGACACACACACACACACACACACACACACACACATATATATATATATATATATATATATATATATATATATACATATATATATATATATATATATATATGTATGTATATATCAAGGATACATTTATAAGATAGCATATTAGAATCCTGCAAATAAACCACAAGCAACTAAAAAGAGGTGTACAGCTGCAATAATAACTGTTAAGAGTTTTAACTGAAAGGATAGCATGAATTATACAGCATTCCAATAGAAACAGCCACAAAATAATGCCCTTAATCAAAAAGTAAATAGATCATGGATATGACAAAACTACCAATGCACCTAAAACACTATGACAGCTAGATATTAAAAAGGACCTGGACAGAGAAAAGACAAGAAGTGAAGTGACGAGAAGGCAAGTAAATGAACAAAGGCTGAAGAAGGGAGCAGAGATGGGCAGTCAGCAATAGAAGCTGAAAGAGCATAGTTACAGGGAAAAACCACACAGAGGAGGCAGGAGAGAGTAGATAAGTGAGTTAGTTAGCCAGAACAAGACCTGGTGCTGTAGGTGAGAACCAAGGAGAAGAAAAGGAAATGATAACAGCACAGAGTCTAAGAAGAGAAGTCAAAAAATGAAAAAGGAAGGAAAATGTCTTAGCTGCCAGAAGGTTATAAAAAATGAACAGTTGAGAATAGCTAAGGAAAGAGAGAAACAGGAGATGCTTGTATGTCATCTGTTTAATTAAGACTAACTAAGCCACCCCAGTGTCACATGATTCACACCCAGCTAGCTACTGCCTTAAAGGTGTACTACACTATTCGTATACACTGTATGTCACACAAGAGGTGATGGATGAGGTACAGCAATAGGGGTAAGGTCAACTTAGGAGGGGAATCAGGGAACCATTAGCCTATTGGTTTAGACAGGGAACAAGTAAAGGCTATCTGGGGATGTTTGGGAGGAAGAAAGGCATCAGGGAATGTTGAGGGGTGCACTAGTGATCAGGCACTCAGTTATTAAGGCCATCAGATGGAGGGGATGATTAAAGAGGAGAAATAAGGTGGTAGTATAGGCAATGCTGGAAATGATGTTGGAGAAGATGTGTTTGGAAGTGGCTATAACTGTCAAGGTGGGGGGGTTAGGGTACCCATATATCTTAGGAGGAATGACCTGTCAGGATTAAGTGGTAAAGGAGATGACTAGAAGAATAGTGGAGATATCTTGGATATGACGGAGGATGTAATGTTCAGTAATGCCTTCTTAAATGCTACACCTGCCAGCAGACAGTTCAGTAAGGAAAGAGAGTTTTAGGGAATATAATGTATATTGGAGAAAATAGACAACTGAAAATCAGTGGCTAAATGCAGTGAAGCCTGACATAAATGGTAACTCTGTGCATGGAACAAACTCCAAGCACAGTACATAGGGGCCAACTTTGCTGAAACCAGGAACTGAAGGGTACATAGGTGGGACTGTGCCTTTAAACCAAAGTTGAAGGTGTGAGAGGTAGACTGTAGCTGCATTGGAGAAGGAAAACAGGGGACTTTACAAAAAGAAAGGTTAACACACATGCAGATCAGAAGGAACAATGTGGGGGAAAAAAGGGATGATTCGACTGCAATTATGATTATCAGAACTGGGAAGTAATTACAGTGAATGTAGGCATTGTGGTGAAATATCCTAGGTCTAATCTTGCAGTACAGTGATCTCAGAATTACTATATGCAGTCAGCATGGTGAAATCCACCCCCCCCCATGTCACAGGTAAAGGAGGTCAAACTGTACTGCAAAAATACTTTATTTCTTTAACAATGAATTTTGGAATTTGCTGTATTTGACTTAGTATCACAGTTACATTTTCATCATATCAGGGACTGTAGTCCTCAAAGTTGTGAAAGGGTAAGGCTTTGCTAGAGAATAGTGACTTCATGGTGGGATTGTTTAAGAAGGAAAGTTGTAAGGTGTGAGGGGCAGATTATAGCAGGGTTGGATGACTGAATGACCTCCTGCTATTAAGTGAGAACCTGGCAAAATTTCAAGCCCCTGCAAACCTTGAGAACACTGCTGCCGCTGCAAAACTGTTCACAGAAACCCTGTACAAGTATGTTAATAGCTGCATAGAGGCAGCTGTACCCACTAGGAAGAAGTACAAAACTAACTCAAAAAACAAGCCACCCTGGTGGAATCACAAAATCAATAGGCTGTATAAAAGGAGAAAGAAAATCATGGCAAAAATTAGGAGGTGCCGCACCCAGCAGGATAAAAGCACTCTCAAACTAAACAAACAACTCAGAGGACAAATAAAGTTTACCAAATTTGAGGTAAATTTGGCCTCCCAGGCCAAGTACAAAAACAAAGCTTTCTTTAGCTATGTCCGTAACCTCACACTTGTGTGTGGAGCTCTTTGTAAATGGAGCCACCTATACTGAGCCAGAAGATACAGTAGACCTCCTGGTTGATAAATTCAGCTCTAACTTTACCCCTCTATCCCCTTCAACCTTCCTTTAGGAAATATCATCAAATATAACCCCCCTACTATCACTAGGGAGCAGGCCTTTAATGCTGTTTCTAAGACCAAGAACACTGCATCAATGGGCCCAGACAATATCCAAGGATGCCTTTTAAATAGCATGAAACATGACCTATTAGGGCCTCTGGATTACTATTTAACTGTAGCCCTTCTTTCTCTTGTAGGCACTGCACATGCATGTTAGACTTAAGCACATGACACTGTTGCTCACCTATACAGTGGGAGGACCACACTGGATATTGGCTGAGTTTTAAGGGTAATGATGGCTTAGTCTACAGGCACATGGCAAAGCACAGCAATGGTGCCAAAGAGCATTTGCTAAGTTTTTGGAAGGTGACATGTAGTTGTTGTATAGCTATATTACCCGGAACATTGAAACCTTAACAAAAAAACATAAAACCTGAATTTTTACAGCCCCTACACCCTCTGCTAATTATATATACAAACACCAAGATTGCACTACAGTTCAGAAGGAGCAAAATCTTAATACCCACTGTATTGTGATTCTGCACAAGGAAGGTCTTTCTTGTTCGATGTTCTGGGTTTTTGATGTTCCCGGTTTGATGTTATAACATTCGCTGTTGTGAACTTTCAATGTTTAGATAGGGACCAATATATTTATATATATATATATATATATATATATATATATATATATATATATATATATATATATATATATCTCTATATATATCTATATATATGGGTCTACTGTATAAGTTCGAAAATACACTTCTTCAAACTCACACAGTTGAACCTGGGTTACGCGAAAGTGCACTTAATCGAAAGTGCACTTTCGCAAAACCCGCTTCAGTGAACGGGCTATGTACTGCTGTTTAGTGCAGTAGTCACGGACCTTAGGGTTAGGGCACGGGTCATGGTAAGGGGATAGCTAGTAGGGCTATCCCCTTACTATGACCTGTGCCCTAACCCTAAGGTCCGTGACTACCGCACCACAGTGGAGGACATAGCATGTTTTCCTACTGTCCTCCACTGTGGTGCGATACATTCATAGAAGCAGAGTTCGTGAAAGTGCACTTTCGAATAAGTGCACTTTCACGTAACTGAGCGGTCTACTGCTCTTTTTTGAATACGTGGTATTCGATGAAAAGCAGTAGACCCATACATATATATATATATATATATATATATATATATATATATATACACACACACACACACACACACACACGATATGGCTTGATGTTGAAAAGGCTTTCCCAAATGGCTGCTTTTATGGGTTTAATCTGAGTCACGCATAAAAAAAGTTCAGACCAGTAGTTAATGCTGTGGGCTGGCTTTTTCACTGGGGATGACTTTGCAATCACTAATTCTACCCCAGTGCTCTTTTATTAGTAGGAGGAAGTGTACCTGAATTTCATGTGGGGGATATTTTACCTAATAGAAAGTCCTTGATACATAGCTGGTGGACAGCCCACATATCTTGGGGGGGTGAGGGACATAGACCAGACAATGTAAAATCACCCTTGTTGGGGAATAGAGCTTGCTAGCAGGACTGCATTATAGCAGGGACGTAGGCAAATGTCTTGTGTTGCACATAGTGGAATAAAGCACACACGCATAGATATCACTGCATGATTGCCTCCTAAGGTTACTTAAGTATATAGGTTCATAGGTTGGTACTAGGCTATCTGCCCGAAGGCATTTATAAGCCTAGCCAGAATGTGTTGGCTTTCTCCGCCCCCTTAGATTAGTTCCCTGTGCCTCTGTCCAGCAGAGCCACTGAAGTGATCCCCAGGGTAAACTTTCTGTTTCCCATCCACTTGTCAAGGTTTCTTTTGAAGAGTGTTAGCAAGGAGCTCTGCCTAATGTAGATTGGGATCTTGTTCCAAAGCATGGGAAGTCTCTGGGACAGGAATTTATCCCTCCAGCACGTCCTATTTATTGTTGTGGTGAGGTTTAGATCCCTAGAATGTGTGGATCGAGGGGATAAGGTTTTCTTTAGGTGAAGTATGTCCATCAATTCCGGGTTGGACATGGCCTTGTATGTCAGGCAGAGATCACCTCTGAGTAGGCGGTATGCAACCGAGTACAACTGGAGTTTCTTCAGTCAAGCTGTATAGACCATCTGTTTGAGGCCAGTGATCCTCTTGGTGAGGTACTTCTGTGGTCTTTCCAGCTGTTGCAGGTGTCTTGTAAAGTACATCCCAAATGGGGCATTGTACTCTATGATGGGTCTGATGAGTGATGAGTAGAGGGGCACAATGACCTCTTTTGATCTGGATGCGAACCCTTTTGTGATTAGGTGAGCCACGTAGAAGGATTTTCTAACCACTTTGGCAATGTGATTATCAAAGGTGAGATTACTATCTACTTGGGTCCCCAGATCCCTTATTACATCTTCCGTATTTAGGGGACTACCACCTATGTGGTAGTTTGTGGGTACTTTGTTTTTTCCAAAGGGGATGACTATGCACTTTTTGGCATTTAGCTTGAGGCCATGATTTTGACACCAGGTATCTATCTCAGTGAGACCCTTTTGGAGGATGTCTGTGTCAGCCTTATAGTCAATTATAGCCCCTAGTTTGCAGTCGTCTGCAAACTTGGTCAGCCATAGTCTCCCTGTGCTTGTCTGTACCTCTGAGAAGTATATGCCGAACAGGAGGGGTCCTAGGACTGAGCCCAGAGGAACGCCACTTGTAACCGGTTTAGAGTCGGACCTAGCTCCTGCAACTCTCACCATGTGGGTTCTGTCCGTGAGCCAGCTGGCAACCCATCTTGTGATGTAGGGGTTTATGTTCAGGCTGGTGAGCTTGTCTATAATACCAGAATGGGGAATGGTGTCGAAGACCTTAGCGAGGTCTAGGTAGGCTGTGTGTACCACCTTTCCCCTCATCTTTAGCCTTGGTAACTGTCTCAAAGAAGTCCACCAGGTTTAGGAGGCATGATCTGCCCTTACCAAAGCCAAACTGGGTAGGGTCCAGTGTTTGGAGGTTCCCAGTGTCTCTGTTAATGAGTTCCATGATGATGCGCTCCATAGCCTTGCAGACCAAGCTAGTCAGGCTTATAGGGCAATAGTTCCTGGGGTCTGCTGTGGCTCCACCTTTGTGGAGCGGAATAATAGTTGCTGTGCGACACTCTATGGGTATGTAGCCTATGGAGAGGCTGAGTTTTAACAGTGTGTTTAGGTGAGGGGTTAGTTCATCTTTGAGCTTGTGTAGGACGCAGCCTGGGACACCGTCCAGTCCCATTGATGCTGTGTTTTTGGCTTTGGAGAGGGCTGTTTTAACCTGAGTGTCTGTGATTTCAGGGAGTCTACAGTCTTCTGGTATGGTTATGGGCCCTTTTGGGGGTGAGAAGGGGTGACGTTTGCATTGAACCTGTCTGCCAGGATGTTGGCAATATCGGTCGGTTCAGTGTATTGTGTGCCATTCTGCACTAACTCTGAGCAGATCTGAGCATTGCCACTTAGATTCTTGACATAGCTAAAGAATGCCTTGTGGTTATCTTTGGAGTCCTTTGCAATTTTTCTTTCAAAGCTTGCCTTGGATGATTTTATGAGGGATCGTAGTTTCTTGTTGATACTGATCAGGGATGTCTTCCCTTCTGGGGATTTTACTCTTTTCTGTACTAGTTTCCTCCTTCTATTGTATAGCTTGTTTATGGCAGGAGTCAACCAGACTGGTTTCTTTTTCTTGGAGGAGTGAGTCTTGGTTTTGCTTGGGATGGCATGATCCATGCATTCTTGTAGCTGCCCATAGAATACATTAGTAAAGGATTTTGCAGCTTGGACAGTGTTATCTTTCAGCATGGGGGCTTTGAAACTTTCCATGTTGGTCTTAAGTAACATGAAGTTTGCTTTTGAAAAGTTTTTCATGGTGGTTTTCTTGTCCGGGGGTGGGGGCAGAATATTGATATCCAGAGTGATTTGTTTATGGTCAGATCTAACCAGCGAGGGGTTGACCTCTGGTGTGGAACACCGGCCGCCCATGTTGGTGATGACCAGGTCCAATATGTTGTCACCTCTGGTGGGAGTGTTGACCAGTTGAACCAGGACGTTTGAGTTTATAAATTCTAGGAAAAGTTGGGCAAGGGAGTTAGTACTTGAGTAGTTCTCCCAGTTAATGTTTGGGTAATTGAAATCACCCAGTATTAGGGTGTTTGGTAGGACCTTTTTGTTTCCCAGTGTTTCCAGAAATGCAGAATGGGGGTCCTGGGACATGGTGGGTGATCTGTAGCATCGTGCTGTGCCACTAACCTGGAGGTGTGGGTATCCTTGATGAATATGGATACACCCCCGCCTTTTGTATTTCGGTTTGGGTTCTGTGGCCAAAATGTATGGTATGAGTTGTAGCCTGATAGTGCTGGGGTACTGTCAGGAGCCTTAAACCAGGTCTCTGTTACTGCACATATATCAATTTTCTCCATACTGAAGAGTGCCTCGAGTGCGTGCATTTTGAGGTTTAGACTTCTGGCATTAAGTAGCATTACCCTCAGTTTTTTGTTACTTGTGCTATTTATGATGGTGGGTTTTTCTTTTGAGCCTTGCCTAAAAAAGGCACTATGGGGTTGGCAAGAGCCTTAGCCAGTATTCAAAAGCCTAAGGGTGACAGGTGCAAGCCATCTCTAGCAAAGCAGCATGGCTTGTCGAGCATGTCATCCCAGGCAGACAGACACTGGACCCCCTTTGAATGACACCAGAAACTTAGCCAATTGTTGAAATCGAGAATTTTTTTCTTTATACCGTGGTATCATTCTTGGTGAGGGCAGGATGCTACTCAGGGTCAGGGTCATACCGGCCTGGGCTACGTGATCAGTGAGCGCTTCCATGTCTCTTTTCATGTAGTCCAGGGAGGTATGGCTCAGGTCATTCACACCAACATGGACAATGACAGAGTCATATTTGTACTTATTCTGGAGTGACCTGAGTGCTTGTGTTATGTGGCGGATCCTGGTACCCAACAGGCAGCTAACAGTAAACTTCTCCTTATTCAGCCTAGTGAGTGGGACGTCAGTGTACCTGACTTTAGAGTCACCTATTACTAGTATGTTGGGTATGTTATTTTGCCTTAAGGGCTGTGATTGCACGGCACACTGGTTTTGTGAAGTATGTGTTTCATGGTTTGTGTTGGGTGGGGGTGGAGGTTGCTTGGATGCTTGCTTTGGAGGTCTCTGTCAGTTTTGCAGATTTTTATTTAGAGCCTTTGAGTATGTTTTCATGTATTTATGTGTGCTTTTTGCCGGTGCTGGTTTAATGGGTCTATGTGAGACTGGCGGTGTGATGCAAGTATTCCCTTCTCCTCTTGACTGTCTGATCCAGTCTTGAGTTGAGAGAGCGTAGCCTCTAATTTGACTGTATAACTGCATCTCTCGCATGTATTAGTGTTCAGTGGTAGGAGGAGGGGGTTGTCTGTGTACATGAGGCAGTTGTAACATTGCCTCAAAATGCCCAGATTTACCAGTTTGACTGGAGAGTACACATGAAACTGCCCTTTGGACATGCCTGGATAGTTACAGTGAACTGTTTTACTGGATGGCTGGTAAGGTCGAATAGAGAGCCTTGTCCTTCTGTACAGTACAGGAGGGTCTAGTGCTAGGGTTTATAAGTGTTTGCTATAAGTTTCATATCTATCAATCACACCACATTATGAATAATGTGTTTAATGTTTTCCAGCCATTGCTGCTTCCCACTACTCTACTGTGGTGACTGCTGACATATTTTAATACTCTTGCATGAGACTTGAGCTTAACAGTGGTGAGGGGGTGCTTAACAAAAGCTTGTTAAGCACCTTTCTTTCTGATGTCAGAAAGGTGATTTACAAGCCTGTATTTGCTTCAGTTTTGAAACATAATCATAGATCTAAATGCAAGACAGACTACTTCATTCTTCATCTAATACATGTTTTTCAGAATCAACAATAAGGTGTTTCTCTTCTTACCTTTTCAACAGAAGTTTCCTCATCACCTCTGTTTTAAGTGGGTTACCTTTATAACGGCGATCTCAAAAAGGTCGACCATGCTTCTGGGATCTCCGAAGTGCGAACGTCCCAAATGAAAACTACATATGCGAATGGCTAAATCTCGCCCCCTTTTGACCCAAGATAGCACTGGTGTGGAGGTGTGGCGTGGCCGGAAATGTCGAAATTTGACATTAATTTGACATTTTAAAAGTGTTGCGGATTCATATTCGCGGAAAACGAGTCGATGATGTGGTAGGTCGATCATATGTGATCAATGATATGAAGGTAAACCTTTTTAAGTACCTCAGGTAATGGAAGTCTCACAAGTAAAGTCCCACAAGGGTCTGTTCTCAGCCCGTTATTCCCTATATATATATATATATATATATATATATATATATATATATATATATATATATATATATATATATATATATATGAGCCCTCAGCACTGTTAATTGTACTCTTTATGCAGATTATATGATTGTCCTTTCATCTAACTCCTCCTTCAATTTCATACATAAAAACGTACAAACAGATTTCAGCCTTCTGTTGAACTTGGTTATTGACCATGATCTAGTTATTAGCATCCAAAAATCCTCCACATGCCATTCAGAAAAAAATATAGTATTCCGTCCATTAAAATAGTGCACTCCCTAGGTTCCCATGTCCAATTATTAACATGCAAAAAACTCTATTTTTAATCACCCCCTCCCACAGAACCAAACCCGATGCTACTCTACTTACACCCATTTGTTCCATTCATTCTTTGGTAGTGGGAGGCAGGAATTCCCAGGCAAAGTGAGAGCCCTACAACCCAGTTGTCCCTGTGTAGAAATCTCCAGTCTACCAATATACTTTGAAATGAGAGTTGAGTGATAGAGAGTGAGTGGTCCAGCTTGCTGCTCTTGTGGGGTGGCCTGCTCACCTCCACTGGAGTGGTTCATCCAAGCACTACTACTGCTGCCCTCTGAGTGGAAGCATGTCTCCATATGCTGAATTCCCCTTGGCTTACTGTGTAAATTGCACATGACAGCACAGGTTTACTAGGCTCAAACTCCACTGCATAAACACTAGCTGCCACTCATATTGCAAACCAAAGCCACCTTCCACCCCACAGGATGGATGTGCTGGTAATGGTTGCTCATTCCCATCCTTCCCATCCTTCTCTACCTTCGAACTTGTGGTGCCTGCGACAAAGTCAGGACTTCAATTCTGTATGCCATAGAGCTGGCTGCCAGGGTATCATTCTTAACAACAGTCATAATTTATTCTTCTCAGAGATCAAATAATAGATAAATCAACAAAGCAATTAAATTTGGATGTAGGTTTGCACACTTAATGACCTTTGAAGCTGGAAAAGCTGTAGGCATCAACATGCTAATACCTAGACTCAAGTATTGCTTTGTCATGACTTCTCTTAACTCATCATATAACATTTCAGCTTTGTCCACTGAGCAGCACCTTACTCATGAATGTTAACCCTAACCCTAACCTTGTACCTGCCTCTAGCCCCAGCCCTACATATTATCTTACAAAACATCTTTCTTTTAATAGTATTGAGGGATTCTATATCTAGTGGAATTATTTTTAGGCATTACAACTCTCAACATTGATTTATGTACTTCAGATATTATTTCTAATCAAGCCAGATCAGAGAATATACTTGGGTTCTGTGAGAATTATTTCTGAACAAGGTAGGCCAGAGAACTTATTTGCATTATGTAAAGACACACTGCTGCAGTTGCACGTTGCAAGTTTGGATAAGGAGACACAGCTCTGTTTTGTTATAGATAAAAAAAATTATGAAACACTGCTTGCCTAGGAGAAGCAGTTAGAAACATGGACAGTCTGCAGTTATATTTTTGTCCTTGCTTCTTTACAAGTTTTGTAATGAATGCAGTGTTGTTTGTATAAAGTAAAATTACTGTAACATGAGATCATAAGAAACTCACTCAGAAATGAGAGCATTCCTAAGTCTAACTATCTGAATAGCCACTAGATGATAATTGTATTATTTTTCTCTCAGTTTAGAGTATGTGAGTTATGAATGGAAAAAATATTCCAGAGGATGACACCTAAGATGGCCATTGCTTTGTTTCATATAGTTAAATTAGTCTTTGTAATTTGTCATGATTAGATTTGCCTTTGTGTAATCTCAGTAGCTGTCAATACTATTTTGGATAATAAAGCTTCTTGCCACAAGATTCTTTCATGTCTCAATGGATTTACTGATGATGGACAGTGTGTTATAAAACTCTTAACAAATATCATATACAAGACACTCTCACAAACTACATATACACCAGCAAATATACCAGCACATATGCACAACACTAATCCTATGCCATTACCCAGCCCTTACTCTAAACTTAAAACACAAATATTTGCACACACACTCCCACTGCTCATTCCAGAACTAACAGTGCATCTGAAAGTTTTGGTAATAATTTTAAATTATAAATCACCACTTGGCACACAGAAACAATTTTTATAGGACAAAGCACAGTTTATGCTTTCAGGGTTCAAAATCTCTAAGAACAATTAAACAAATCATATAAAACCATTTAAATTAAGCAACTTTATAGAAGGAGTGTCACATATTTTGAAAAACTATTAGTATATAATAACATCTGAGGAGATACTCAAAAATGTAAAATTGAATCTTTCATATAGGAATTCCCCCAGTATTGGGAGTAGGGTTGTCCATTCAGGGATGATTAATGAGATTATGGAATCAAAATGTAAGGGCTGTATCACCTGTAATTATATGGGAAAAGAGGAAACCTATATGATTAATTATAGGTTATTCACGGTTCCAGGAACATACAATTGTTATCAAAGGATGGTGGCATATGGATTAGTTTGCCTCTGTAATAAATTTTATATAGGAAAAAGGATACATCAGGTTAGGGTGAGAATACAGGAGCATTTTAGAGATATAAAAAATAAGTCAACCACAAGCCCAGTATCATCACATTTTTCAGAATATCATGATAGCAACTTGGATTTGTTGAATTTTTTTATAATGCATGTATTTAAAGGATCAAATTTGTATTTGAATCCTTCGTATATATTATTACAGAAAGATGCTTGGTTTATTTTTGTTTATGATAATTTGCAATCTAAGAGGCTCAGTAATGAGCTCCTTATGAAATAATTAGTTTAGTTAAGTTTAGTTGTACATAGCTGAGTTTAAGTAATTGAGAACTTTGTCTTGGAAGTGGGAATGGTAATAGTAATAATGATAATAATGATAATAATTTAAATATATTTATATTTTGTTATGTGTTTTACACATTGGTACTGGCTGAAACAATGAAAAACCGAGAGTGTTTAAAACATAAATTTAGAGAAATGTGTAACCCCCAAACGAATATTACAATGGAAAGGCAATTATTTTACACAAGAGATCAAAAGCCTGGTAAAAGTTTTGCAACGTATATTACTGACTTGAGAAATAAGGCTAAAACATGCAGATTTGGTGATTTAAGGGATGATTTGATAAAAGACAGGCTTGTGTGTGGTATTAAAGATGATGCATTGAGAAACATTTTGCTTTGAGACAGTGATTTAACTTTGAATAAGGCCATACAGATTTGTCAAATACAGGACCTCACAGAGAAGCACTCAAACATGCTTACAAATACGAAATCCCTGCATCTAGTGCCTTCCAAAACTAATGTTGATAGTATGCAGCAGGTAGTTAAAAGATACAAGCCTAAAGGCACAGCCATGCCCTGGACCTCCCTAGCAAAACCCATGGTTGATTCAGTGAAACCCAGAACTTTTCTAGCAAATTCCAAGGCGTGTTTTGTAAAGTAGATATGCTCAGCGAAGCACAAGGGTGAGTCAGCAGACTCAAAGCATGTGGCCCCACCTAGCCTTGTAGTCAACTATTGTAATTGTGGTGGAAATTATGAGTCTAAAAGAGAAAAGTGCTTAGCTTTTGGTCAGCAGTGCCACAAATGTAAAAAGTGGAATCATTTTCAAAGGTTTTGTAAATCAAAAGAGGTCCATTCTTTCATTAAAAGAGAACATTCCAAGAGACAAGTTGATCAATTAGAAAGCTGCGACCCTACTTTTTATGTTGATGGTATGTCTGTGCTTGGTGAAACAATCGATGCATTAGATCTGTGGATAAAGAATGAAGTATTTTGTATTGTTCAGATTAGTGGAAGACCCATAGAGCTCAAACTTGATACTGGTTCAGGTTATGTCAGCAGAAACATTTGCTAGAGTAAAAGCTGGTGAGAAGCTTAATTTGGCAAAGTGTGTGAAGCTTGTTGCTTATGGTGGTGAAGAAATTCAAACCGAAGGCACAGTATTGCTTTCATGTTAATCTGCTGGGAACAGCTACGACTTACAATTTTACGTAGTCAAAAGGCACATACAGTCATTATTAGGCCTCAGAGACAGTTTGAAAATGGGACTGCTTTCATTTAATAAGGAAGACAACCATGTAAGGTTGAAAGACATCTGTTCTAATTTTGCCCAGACTATTTTTTTCTACCTAGCTGATCTTTTCAAAGACAAACTGTTGTGTACTCCATAAAGTTAGACCCTGAAGTCAGCCCAGTCATCAGACCAGCAAGGAAAGTTCCAGTAGGTATGCAGGGTAGAGTCAAAGCTGAGCTAGACAGAATGGTGCAGCAAGGAGTGATGTATCCAGTAGAAGAACCAACTGAATGGGTATCTTCCATGGTAGCAGCTCATAAGAAAAGCTCAGATGATTTTAGAATATGTATTGATCCTTGAGACTTGAAGAAAGCACTAAAAAAAATCTTTATTGCTAACCACGTTCAGTACTTCTTTTGGCAAGTACAGATTTTTGAGAATGCCATTTGGGATAAATTCTGCCAGTGAAGTCTTTCTGCGTGCAATGGAACATTTTTTTTCTGGCTATCCATGTACTATTATAGTAGATGATATTCTTGTAGGCGGCAATGGTGAAGTCGAACATGATAGAAACCTCAAGAAAGTTCTAGACCAAGCTTGCGAAGTTAATCTTAAGCTGAATCCTCAGAAATGCAAATTTAGGCTACAAGAAGTTACTTATGTTGATCATTTGTTTACCAGTTCAGGCTTATGACCAGATCCTTCCAAGCAAACAACAATTCTTGAGATGCCAGCACCAGACAATGTTCAAGTTCTACAACATTTTCTTGGCATGGTCAGCTATCTAGGCAAGTTCATTCCAGATTTAAGACAACTTTCAGCACTGCCAAGAGAAGTGACACACAAAGATGTGACCTAATCCTGGTCAGAACAATACCAAAGAGCATTCAATGTCCTGAAACAGAGAATTGCCAGTCCACCTACTTTAAAATACTATGATGTTAACAAACCAGTAACTCTTTCTTGTGATGCTTCTAAGTTTGGTCTTGGTGCAGTCATTCATCAAGAGGGTAGATCAGTACCCTATGCTCTGAGAACTCTAACCCAAATTGAGATGCAGTATGCTGAGACAGAGAAAGAACTCTTGGCAATTGTGTTTGCATGTTCAAAGTTCCATAATTATATTTATGGCTGACCTATTCAAATTGAGACTGATGACCAACCTTTACTCACTATTTTGAGAAAATCTGTGCACACAGCTCCTGTGCGATTGCAACACATAACGTTGAAATGGAAAAAGTATAATTTCAGTCTTGTTTACACAAAAGGCAAACTTCTTTATCTTGCTGAAACATTATCCAGATCGCCCAGAAAAAACACTGAACAGCATGAAGATGAGCAAGCTGATTTTGAAGTCATGGAAGTGAGAAATTTTTCTTCCACACATCTTGACGAGCTTAGAACTCATATAGCTTCAGATCCAATTCTCCAGAAGCTCAGCCACTTTATCAGCCGAGGATGGCCATCAAAGCAATCTTGTTTACCACTAGAAATGTAACCATATTTTTCCTACAGAGATGAGATTTTGTCTGACAATGGTATCATCATGAAAAGTCCAAATGTGATTGTTCCAAAATCCTTGCAACAACAGTATATTAACATCTTGCATTGTGGCCACCCAGGAACTATTGCTACCAAAAGAAGGGCGAGAAGATTAGTATTTTGGCCCTCTATGTCTCAAGATATTGAGAAAGTGCTTTCATCTTGTTCTGTTTCTAATGGTACTAAACTGCATCAGCAGAAAGAACCACTTCAGCTAAACCAGATTCCTGAACTACCTTGATCGACAGTGACTACAGACATTTTTGAATGGAATGGTCAACATTACTTGGTATTAGTAAACTCTTATTCATATTGGTTTGAGATTGACCTGCTTCCTAATCTCACCTCCAGTACTGTCATTACTAAGTTGAAGAAACATGTTTTCTGTCCATGGTAGTCCGCATAAAGTTATTTTTGACAATGGTGCACACTTTACAAGTCAGCAGTTCAAGAGATTTGCTGAAGAGTGGGACTTTATTCATGTTACAAGTAGTCCTGAGCACCCACAGTCAAATGGTTTGGCAGAACTTGCAGTTCAAAGTGCAAAACAGTTTTTAGAGAAGTTGAAATGAGACAATACTAATTTTTTTATGAATCTCCTGAAACTCAGAAACATTCCTTGCTATAATCATCTTGGTTCACCTGCCCAGACACATATGTTGAGACAAAGCAGAACCACACTACCAATCAGTATTAATTTGTTGGTTCCATGTGCTAAGAACAACAAAGTAGTGAGAGCGCAACTCCTAAAAAAGCATTTGTCCCAGAAGTCCTATTATGATAAGACCAGCAAACTGCTCAATCCATTACAAGAAGGGGAGATAGTAATGATGCAGACAGCAAAAGGTTTTGATCAGATTGGAGTCATGAAAAGTTTATGTCCAGATCTAAGATCGTACATAGTACTGGTGTCCGAGCCAGTATTGCAGCATTTTGCCTGTGATAAAGACTCTAGTTCTCAGAGTGACTTATTCAATGTTCCAGTTCTAGAGGACATTCCAGAAAATATCTCTGTTCATGAGAATATCCTTGAGAGTCCTAAAGCAGATCATTCACCAATGACTGTCCCTGCTGCTAAACCCAGTCCTAATTGCTACATTACTAGATCAGGTCACATTTCCAGACCATGTTCCAGATACACAGCAACTTGGACATGAATGTTGTTTATTCATTATTAGCTGTATAATTTGCATACCTATTCAAATGCCATTATTATTGCAAGACAGCTCAGTAAAGAGGGAGGATGTAGATCAAAGTCTGTATGTACCTTTAAGAAGCTTTCCAGTGAGCTAGCACATGCAAGCAAAACTGACATTTTGTAGTGAGCTGCAGAGGTGTAGGCATGTATGTATGTGTAGTAGTCAGTCAGTTAGTCCATTTATACTTTATGTTGCTACTATCAATCCTGATGTGTTTGTATGTAATAAAGTACATAAATGAACACCCAAGCCTCTTTGTCTTAACTAGCTAAACAAGACAAGAAAAGATAGCATGAGGTGGCGGCACCTAGTATGGCAGAGGCCTCTCCAGCTCCCAATATACACGTTTCATTTTTATGTCATACTTTTTGATTTATTTTTATATGGTGAGTCCTTTTTGTTGTCGAATGAGAGACTGTTGTAGCAGAAATCGATTGTGGTGTCCTAAATGGATTTATTTGCTTGTTACTGTCTGTTTGGAACATAATGTTGGAGTGGTGGAAGTTGGGCTTGCAATAATGAGATGAGCTGATACTGAGCGGGGGAATTGAATTTTGGTTGAAATACAATAATGGAGTGATTGTTCTTGAGATGTTGCTGATGGAGTTGTAAACAGAGAAGAAGAAGGTCTGGATGCTGGACTGTGAGAGTCGGTGGCATCAGATGGAAGGACTTTGGTGGTTGCTGGCAGTGTGTACCCATTCAGGCCTGCAGGTAGAGGTGGTTGTGAAGACTGTAGATGAAGAAAGAGTCGGATGTTACAATTGATGGTGTAATCATTTGGGCCGGCAGGTAGTGGTGATTGGAAGGTCTGTGATGAAGAGGATGGATGGATGAAAGAACTGTTTTGAATGTTGATGGTGATGTATGGAGTTGGCGACGGGATGATGGAGTTGCCCACGTATCATGTTCGTTTAAGCTTCTGATCTTCGGTTGTCTCTTCATTGTTGCTGTTTAAGTATTTGTTGTGCTTGTTTTTTGTGACAGATGTTGCTGTAGGTTATGTTAGTGTGTTCTGCTGTATGCTGTTGTACATGTGCTTGGAGGAGCGTAATTTCATTCAGCTGTAACTAGGGTTTGGTTATGGTTGAATGACAATAAAGTTTACTTTGACTTTCAAATGAACACCTGAGCATCCTCATCTTAACTAGCTAAACAAGACAAGTAACAAGTTCCACAGGTCTGTCTCAGCAGTTTAATATTTCAATTCTAGGTGATTTGCGTTAGGCAACTGACTTACTGCTTAAGTAACCCGAGTTTCCTCTTTGTTACAACTGCAGGATTATACCAGAGGTGAAATGGGTAACCACTTAGGGTTCACAGCTTCAGGGGGGATCCATTAAAAACAAAAACAGATTAGAAAATAGATTAGATTAACTTTTTTGACTAAAAATAATAATGTCACCTCTGAAAAGTTAGTTTCACATCCTTGCATATAAAGAAGTTCTGCTTCCCACCCAATCAAATTGCATCTTTCCCTGGGGAAATTCTACCCACCACCAAAATGCATTTCTTGGCTATGCACCTGGATGTCATCATACTTTGAATTTGAAGTGAGGTTTTGCCTGGAACAAACATACTGCACTTTGAATTCTGCTTTGCTGGAAAGGAACTGTACCAAGACATGCAGATTGTTTACAAGGAAGACGAGAGTAATGAAGTTTGGCTGGCAGGCACTGCTGTGTGTATGTGTGTGTGTGTGTGTGTGTGTGTGTGTGTGTGTGTGTGTGTGTGTGTGTGTGTGTGTCTACAAAGTCCTTGTTAGGGTGAAACTCCTGTACAAAGGGAAGCATCTCAGCTTGGAGTCTTAATCCTCTACAACAACTGCCAGATTTCCATTATTACTGTAGTGGATTAATGCTGCATTTTCCCATCTCAGGTGTTTGGGTTTGAATCTTTCCTCTCCCTTTTTTTTTTGACTGTAGTCCTGCAGTTGGTAAAGAGGGTTAAGGCTGCAAATTATAGTTCTTGTGGTACTGGGTTTGATTCTTCAGCTGCCATCTGCCTATTTTGTAACCTCAAGCAAGTCATTAAACCAGAAAGATGCTGCTCTGTGGCAAATGGAAATTTGGGCTAAGCTCCTCAGTCCTATAGACTGCAAACCTACTAACCTACTAAGTACGTATACACAGCTTAGTAATTATGGTGTAAAGGAAGGAAATTGATTATAGTAAACAGGAGCATCATCCTTTGAGACATGTTCTTTGAGTATGATCTTTGGTTTCTTTGTTTTGTCAGCTGTTGACAGTGTGTCATTTAACTGTGAATAAACTGGACAGCGTGAAATCTATGAGTTTAAAGTTAATATTTTAACTGTGAATACAGTTTGAATGTAGCTTGTTTTTTTTTTTTTTTTGCAGGCACTGAGGTGTGAAATGCACTGTGTTTGGGCTACAACACTTTGTCTAACACAGTGTAGATGAGTAAGGCTATGGGCTTTTAAAGACCTGCTTCTTATAGTACAGTGTATGATTCCCTTAGTCTTTGTAAGTCTTCTGTGTGACTCTGGCCAAGTTACTTCATAAGATAGTACTCCTGGGCTGCTCCTGAAAAGAGACATTTGTCTTTTGAATTCCTGCATCCTTCATATAGTCGCTAATTAGTGATTCACTGTTTGTTCTTTTATTTTGAAGCCCAGCACATATCTTGTAGTTTAATGGGTTGTTTGATGCCTTTCAGTAAATGTGAATTTCAAGGGAATAGAAGTTTACTGTTTCACATGCTAACTCTGTTTTCAGTGTGAGAGAAATGTTTGTTAGTATTTTTGCTGTAAAATTTGAAATAAAAGTTTTAAATGTAATCCAAATCTCTGTGATAACTGTAAAAATAAAAAAAATTATATACACACTGACAGGTTTGAACATTGTTTTATGGTAACTGTGGAGAGACACTACAGCCAAATAATGGGATACTGATATGGGTGGCAAGGGCCTAATGCATTACCCTGCATAGGGCCCCATTTGACCATGATCTGAGTCTGTTGACTCTGGATGCATATGCTGTAGCAATATGGCATTATCAGCCATTCAGTTAGGTCAGACCTGTACTGAGTGATGTCAGAGGAAACATGTACTTTTTTTTTTTTTTTGAAAAAGATTTTTATTAAAATTTGAATAAAGAAATATATTACATAAAGTATTCCATTTTTAACAATATTAAAAAAAACAGAATCATTCTATAATTAATTAACAACATAACTATTTACAAATGGCGTTCATATAAATGTCAAACTAAATTATTGGTTTGTTCATATACAATCAATAATTTTCTAGCAAGTTTAGTAAATTTTCCCACATATTAATTCTAGACATATTTCTATTAGTTCTTGACTTAATGGTCAAAAGTTCCAGACTGCAAACTTCAGAAAGAAGATTTTTAAATTCTTGAAATGTAGGGGAAGTTTCTGATTTCCAATTAATTGTTATAATTTTCCTTGCTACTGCTAAGATAGTCCATATTAATGTATATTTTGATTTTTTAACACTTTGATGTATTGGAGTGTTAAATATAATTAAAGATTTAGAAATCAAGAAGTTATCTGTAAGTAAACCTTGAAGAAAACTATTTATATCTTCCCAGTATTTTTTAGAAGACTGCAGTCATAGAACATATGAGACCAGTCAGCTTTCAATACTTCTTTGCATCTCCAACAACCATTGATGTTCTTGTTAATTTTATTTAGAATGTGAGGTGTTATAAATGACCTATGCATATATTTCCAGGTGTATAACCTCCACTTTAGGGAAGATGTAGTGTAGTAGGCTGATTCTAGTATATTTTGTTTGTCTTGATCTTTAGGAGCATAGTTATTAATTTTATTGAAATATTCACAATATTTATCAGTGTGAAAATTTGTATAATTTCTAAGTATTTTGTTTATGTGTGCTAACTTGGTTTTGTCAGTGCTTATATTTTGAATAAGTGTAGTCATAAATACAATTATTTTAGGTAATGGATATATTAAATATAAGGGAATTAGATCCAAATTATTTATAATATATTGTCTACATTCCTGTATGTAAAGCCATGAGTTAAGAGTCGAAGTCATAATCAAATTTTAGTTTCTCAACAGACTTTATCCTATCTTTGTCTATTAATTGAGACCAATAAACAAGATGTTTCTCTTTGAATAATAGCATTTTTGTATTATCAGTTGTGATTAATATTCCTTGAGTAAAAGCAATTGGGAAAAGCAGGAAAATCCATGTTTTGTAATTAGTGTATTTAAAAATAAAGTTCCTAAATGTTTTAAGGATGAGTAGCAAATAGTTTGATTTATTTAATTTATATGAATGTGCTGTAAAGATATCTTTTAATACCCACAAAATAGGATTATTTAACATTAGTGTTTTTTGTATGTTTAGTTTGTTAGAAGAGTCCCATGCTAACGAGATTAAATATTGTTTCCATTTAGAAGAATATGTGTTATCAATTAGAAAAGAGACTATGTTAATGATCGAGGATCGAGAATATAGTTCCAAGTTAGGAAATCTTATACCACCATTTGTCCAGTCATTTATATGATGTTGCAAAGCTATTCTGGATTTATTAGGATACCATAAAAATTTCAATAACAAAGAATTAAATCTTTTAATTATCGTTTTAGAGGGAATTAATGAAAGTGATTGAATAATGTAAAGTATTTTAGGAAGAATAGTCATTTTTATAATAGAAAGCCTTTCAGCCATGGAAAAGATTAAATTATTCCATTTTTTTATAGAATCTTCAATTTTACTTAAACAATTATTAAAATTTAATTGAATGATATCTTTTATGTTATTAGTAATCATAATTCCAAAATATGTTATCTGATTATTTTGAGGTATAAGTTTTTTATACTTTTGTTGAATTGTGTTTTGTTTTAGATTAATAGGGATGATCTGAGGTTTATTGTTATTGAAACTTAAACCTGATATTTTTTTGGAATTTATTAATATTTTTAAATATGGCAGGAATAGATCTGTAGTTTTCTCCTACTGCTATCAGAATATCATTAGCAAATAATTGAATTTTAGATGAAGTATCTAAATTTAACCTATAACCTTCAATGTTTTCATCATCTCTTACCAAATTGGCCCATTGTTCCATGATCAATGTAAATAAAAGGGGGGATAAAGGGCATCCCATGTTTAGTCCCTCTTGTAATAGGAATGTTTTCTGATATGACAGTGCCAATTTTGATATATGCCTGGCTCCCTTTATATAAGTTTGTTATAAGATTTATAAACTTATCTGAGAAATTCAACTCGTCTAGCAAAATAAATAAATAGTCCCAATTAACTGAATCAAAGGCACAATTTATATCTAAACCTATTAAAGTTAAAGTTTTATTACAGGTTTTTGCTGAATCTATCAAAGTTATTGTTCTTCCTATATTGTCATAAGTAGTTCTATTTACAATTAAACCTGTTTGATCATCATTTACTAGTGATGGCAAAAAACTTTTTAATCTCTCAGCGTATATGGACATAAACATTTTATAATCTATGTTTAATAAAGAGATTGGTCTGTATGAAGAACACTTAGTAGGATCTCTGTTTGATTTGATTATTGGTGAGATAAAGGCATATTTCCAAGAAGGGGGTATGAATGTGCTGCTTTGAGAAATATTAAATACTTTATGCAGAATATTTAAAGCAGATTTAGGTAATAATTTATATAATTCTGGGATAATGCCATCATTCCCGGGGGCTTTGTGTAACTTAAGTTTTGTTATCTGGTTTTGTATATCTTGTAAAGAAATAGGTTTATCTATATTATTAGTTTGATCTCTTGATAATCTATATTTAGTATACTTTGTTATAAATGTCTTAATCAAATCTTTTGAATCCGTTATCTGGAAGTTCTGATTTATCTTATGAAAGAATTCTTTGAATTCTAGTAAAATATTGTGTATATTAGACACAAGTTTCTTCTTTTTTGGGGAATAGATCTCCTGGGCGCCCTCACCTGGGCGGCGCAGTGGTGCAGCGGTTAATGCTGTCGCCTCACAGCAAGAGGTTCTCTGGTTCAATTCTTGGCTGTGGTGCTTTCTGTGTGGAGTTTGCATGTTCTCCCTGCATTCGCATGGGTTTCCTCTGGGTACTCCGGTTTCCTCCCACATTCTAAAAACATGCTTCTGGAGCATTTCCCCCCGGGCCTCCGCTGAAAACAGGATCTGTGGAACCTAGTCAGACTTTCCCGGTCAACAAATGTTAAATAAATAAATAAATAATATGATTAAATTTATTAAGTCTTTTTGTTTTATTTGCTAAGATATTTAAAGATCTAGGGTTCATTGAGAAGGTTATGAATTTAAATTTCTCTATTCTGATTTTTGTTTTATGGTTTAAGATCTCCAGGTATTTTGTATTTAGTTTACTTATTTCTTTCTCTTTGTTTTGTCTATCAGTATTGCTATCTAAATTAAATTTTAGCTTGTCTAATTAGCTTGTAGATCTAATAATTCTTTGTCCCAGGATTTCCTTTTATTATTATACCACGAGATAATTCTCCCATATAAGAAGGCTTTTAAAGCATCCCAAATATAAACTTCTGAAACATTATTAGTATTATTTAATGTGATAAAGTCTTGTATCTCTAAGAGTAAAAATTCTTTAAATTCTTTCAAATTAGTTATGTATGCTGGTATTCTTTTAATTATAACAGTGTGGTTTGTTTTGATTAGTAGTTCAAAAGTTATTGAGTTGTGATCAGATAAGGGACATGAAATAACCTTTACTTTAATTAAATCATCGGTTAATTCTTTTGATATTAGAATTCTATCTATTCTGGAGTTTGTTTTATGTCTATGGGAATAGTGAGTGAATGGAAGTGAATCTACATCTGCAAAGTTATTTATATCTTTTAAAATAAATGATTGCAAAAAGTCCAATAGTAATTTAGCTGAAGTTGAAATTTTTCTTTTTGCTGAGGAGTTAGTATCTACTTCACTTAATATACAATTGAAATCACCTGCTATAATTAAATTACCTTTAGCAAGACTAACTATTTTATTTAAATGCAATTTGATAGTGTTTGAACCAATACCTTGAATCCAATAAATGTTTATTAATGTATATATTTTTTTATTTATTTCTATTGTGACTGAGCAAAACATACCTTTGCTATCTTTGTATATTTCTAGTATTTTAGGCATGGGGAGTGTTTTATTCCATAAAATAGCTACTCCTCTTTTCCTTTCATTATGTTCCGAACTTGTTAAGATTGAATAATATCTGGTATTTAACTTATCAATATCTGTGGATATTAGATGTGTTTCTTGTAAAAAGACAAGATGTGATTTATGTATTTTAAGATATTTTAGCAAGCTTCCTCTCTTGCAAGGATTATTTAGACCAGAGGTGTCCAACCTTTTGGCTTGCTGGGGCCGCATTGAGTGAACAGAAATTGTCTTGGGGCCACATATAAAATATATCATATAGTTAACTCTTTCGCTGCCACAGGAGACCAAAGTTGATCTCCTGGCTATACTGTAGGTGCATTCGAACAATGAATAAATGTAATAAATGCCTAATATTTGCCTTAAAATTCTAATTCTCGTTCTAATTCTAATTCTCTAATCTAACAGTTAACTCTAACATCTTAGTTAATATATATATATATATATATATATATATATATATATATATATATATATTTTTTTTTACAAATAAACAGATATTCACTACAGCACTAGCATTTCTCACTGGGAAAACCACTCCAGCAGTCCAACTACATAAAATGTCAATATTAGCAGTCCTACAATACTATAATCCACAAAAATAAGCCAACAAATTTACAATAAAGTAAAGAATTCACATTACCGACTTAATAAAACAATTCTGAATAAGCTACAAGAGGGTCTCACCCAAACAAATGACTGGTGCCAGAAACATGGCCTCAAGCTATGTGCCAAAAATGCATCATCATCCCCTTTGAGGGGAGTGATGTCCCCACAAATTATCACATTAATAACAATTTTGTAAGGATGCAATCAGTCGTGAGGTGCTTGGGCACCCAGGTTGATAGAAACCTGACTTTTGACCACCATGTTGTCTCCGTTGTACGGAAATCTTTTTACATGGCCCACCTCATTAGTAAAGGTATCATCCAGGGACAAGGAGGTCATAACATCCCTTTATTCTTTTTTTACAAGAGCAATTATTGAGTACAACGCCCCTTTTGGCATGTGCCTCAGCAAAATACCATGCCAAAAGAAAGACTACAACCATTTCTGATAAAAAAAGGCCAGAGGACTGCGTTCACTTAGTTACCCAAACAGACTAAAAAGCTTCTTGCTTTCTTCTGTCTCTCACTGGCCCCTATAAATTTCATCACTGGCTTGCTTTCCAGGCTAAGAAAGATCCTGCCTTAATGGACTTTCTCCACCTCAGAAATACTGGTTATATTCAAAACGCTCACTACAAAGCTCACAGTCTTCACTGCAACATAAACAAGCCACTTTGTATAGACAGGTTCTTGACACAAAATCCTTCAACTTCTGTAAAAAGCTCCTGTCATTATCAAACAAAGTAGTTCAGCAACATGACAACTGGATGGATAGCCATAAATGTACTTGAGTAAGTAGCATAGCCTTCATCAAGCCGTCTGGAAAATCCACATACTAAACTTTCCTAGCTGGATGGTTAAGATCTAATATTGGTTACTGAAGTCTACTTGCCCAAGTAGAGGGGCCTATTTAACTAAGAATTTAATTTGCAAAAATATATTCAGTATACATATTAAATCGCTCTCTCTTACACACACAAAAGGAGCCCCTACTTGTAAAACAGGCAACCTCAGTAATCACATGGCACAGACTCACTGAATGAAATTGTCTGGAAGTCAAAATATCTGAAAAAAAGATGGATTCATCCATGCAATTTCCCACCACCAAAAGGACATCAATAAATCAACAAACAACTGCTCAGCAAAAAGTAAATCAATAAGAAATCCATAAACTTTCTAAGATCATACTACATACTGGAGTAAACATATAACTTCCGTCCAATCTAAAGCCATTTGACATTCAGACATTTTAATTTGTGCAGACGTTATTCACAGACTGACAGTTTACTGGGCTGTAATGGTGACCTTCGCTTTTGAAAAAAACAAATTCCCAGACTTTGTCAATAGCTCAAAGTGCTGAGAGGATTATTTTTTTATTTATTATGTATTAATTTTTGGAAAACATCTTTAAAACTGTTAAATTGATCACACACCCAGAAACACAGAAAAGTTATTGTGATAAGTAAACCACAGACTGCTGCTAGAAATCAAAGTCACATTAGCACTCTATGCTTACGTCCGATCCAATTCCAAAATTCTGTCAATTCCAAAAGAATTAAAGTAGCTTAATAAGAAAGTTATTTGCAAGGTTACATGGCAGTTTATATTAGAAATAAGCAGAGATATTAAAAAAGCTCTGTTTCTCATAATTATGCTAAAAAAGTCTTCCAAAGTAAATACAACCTTCTAATTTAGCATGGAACCATACCTCTCAACCTTAGAGCAAGAAATCTGGACAAAGCGAAAAATAAAAGTGTGGCACAGGACCAAAAATGGTTATGCATCACAGACACCATTGTAACAGCTGTAGCTGCAAACATTATACACCACATATAATGTTTCTATCCTATCATTGTCAGTTAAGCATTATATGGCTCATTCAATCCTGCTTTCTTTTGCAACAAAGAAAACCATGCTTTGAAATGACAAATGCATTAAAAATAATAAAACACATTGCATCCACATCCTGCAACTTCCTACCTGCAAGCAACCACAGAGCTTTCACTGAAACTAGGGCTGCTTATTTCCCCAGAATGACAGCTCTCCCTAATTAATTCTAATGGTATACAATCTACCAGGATCTGGGCTACCTGAAATAAATTAAATTATGGCCTGTAAATTGCAAGTGCAGTTTGTTTAATTAAACTATATTTCAAAGCCCACTTGCTGTATTTTTTCAGTAGCATCCCAATATCCATTCCCAGATCACTTTACAAGACATTGGCAGTGGTAGACTTGGCATCCTCCAGATACCTACAGGACCACATGCATACTGCTAACATTGTCCATTAAATGTAAGTATCCATCCACTGTAAGTGGCAAGAAGCTATGTCTTAAAAAATCTACTTTTGGCATGCCTAGTACCCAAATATCAGGTTTTGAAACAAAGAAACATATTCTCCACAGTCTGCAAGTCTCTTTCTGTAATAATCATCTACTGTTGCAGCACTCCCAACACAAACACACACATACACACCAAAACCCCCAACATGTAAAAAATGACATTGTGCCCACCTGATTTGCCAGTACTGATGATCCACCAAAGATATGCTTACTGTCGTCCAATCTACCACTGCTTAGAGCCCCCCAGTGATAAAACAGTGCTGGGTGCTTTTTTGTCAAAAAAAAAAAAAAAAAAAACTTTATATGCTACAGTCCCACATTAGTCAATCCACTACTGACCCATTAACCATAGGCTGCTGTCTCATTCTTACTCCCTGGAACTGCATTACCTTGGATGACTACTTTTATTTTCTAAGCAAAAGACACAAATTGGAAGATAAGGCAAAAATTCAGACATTCTTCGAAAATCCATACAGTTGAGAGTTATGATTTTATATTCAATACAACACTCTCCCTGTCAGGAAATATGTAATTTAATGAAAGTGCACTTTTAATGTAGGATATATTTGTGAGCTAACTTGTTTGTGTTCAGTAGGTAGACTGATAGTCGTTAGCCTCTTTGTGCATGTGTCTCTCTGTCTGTCATGCACACATAAACACACATACACTCACTACTTCAACTTTCACACACAAACATTCTGCTTTCATGCATGCACTCACTCACTCACTCACTCACTCACTCACTCACTCACTCACTCACTCACTCACTCCATACTTGCCTATTAACACAGGTTAAGTGCTATCCCTTTCAAAGGCAATGGCGGCAAATCCATATACGGGTCCCTCTTCACCAAGAACACACACACTGATTCTTTGGCACGAAATAATGGCGCGATCACACAGACCCTTCTTTGGAACAAAAAAAATCAAAACTAGAAGGATACATTGGCGCATCTGCACACAGATGTTAGAGTTACAGATCACGGGCGCGAAAAACACAACAAAAACGTGTTTTGGGGCATGCGTACATCGATGTTGGAGTTAGAGGTAGAGGGCCGCATGGCAGAGCTCTGAGGGCCGCAGGTTGGACACGTCTAATTTAGACCATTAATATTTATTGAAATATCCTTTAAAAGAAACATTTATATTGTGTGTTATAAATATATACAAGGTAAATCACTTGTATTCCTCTCTGGTAAGCACTAATGCTAGAAAACTTACTTATCAAATCATAGACATATTGAAGAGTCTCAAAATATGTTGCTATTGTGAACGTCATAAAGAAGAATAACATAACATTGTAACAAAACATAAATATAACAAGTCTACCAAAATCCTTCCTGGAGTTATATACTCCTAATTCGAGTAGCATATACCACTCAAATTATCCTCCTAACAAATAGCAACAATAACTCAGCTACTGTCAAAAAAGTGTTATTTTCTGTAAGAAAGAGAAGAGAAGAGAAAAAAAATGTATATATTCTTCACTGTTTCCTGCCCTCTATCCCCCTTTCCCTTTTAAACTATTCATTAAATTACTATTACATTTAATATAATAAATCCAATTACTATATCTGTGCTTGAAGTTCAATTATTGTTAAGCAATTACAACAGACAGGAAACATAATTAAAACTATTCATAAACTGTAACAATCATAGAATTACAGATAGGATTGTCATAAACATATGCTGGCATTTCTTTTTCTTATATGACATTTAGTAATTTTGTATATATGAAGTTTATGTGAAATACATTAACAATCAATGAATGTTTCATAGTATGTATTTATGTTATTTAGTATACTTTAGCAATGTATATAAAGTTATCTGATATAGTGTAGTTTTTATATTAACTATATTTACAAATGCAGGTATGGGATTACAAAATGAAGATTATTGTGTACTAATATGTTGTATGTATGTGTTTATATGTATGAAAGTGTTTAAACTGTTTATTTGTGTTTATATACTTATTTGCGGTGAGACCACGGTTCAACATTCTAAAAAGACAGTGCGACTATCCCATAAGGTTAAAGTTCATAAAAATTGTGTCACACAGTCAAGAATGATGACATCGGGATGTTTCTTCTTCCTATAATGAATGGAGCCTCTCAAGCTGGATTTCAAAGCTGTTCTGAGTAAAGTGGGAACAAATAATGCTTGAATTCTTTTTTTTTTTAAGTCTCTTGAGTCCGCGTGGAAAAACTGTCAAAACTGGTATGTGAAAAAAAAAAGGTGGAAAGTGCACGAGTCTCTCAGGGGTTATCAACAAGATATTAAAATGTAGATGCATCGTTTAATGACTATACGCGTATTGTATGTTCAATCGCTAAAGTAATAATTATTAAACAGAAGCAGTCCCATTAATCTTGCATAGATATTAGTAATACATTAGATTCAGAATGCTTTCTACATACATCCTAGCCCTGAAAGCTTAACATTATTCGTAATTACATTAACGTCCACATTCAGATCTCTCTATTTCACACAAGATCATACGAACAGCTTTCATTTCCCCTTGTCTTTCATTTAAACCAGAAGAACATTTTCAATAGTATTCTTATTAAATTTTTACACACATTCAACATACATAACCACATTTATGCTAACAGTATGTAGTACATGAACACACATACATATTTAGTAAAGTAAAAAAAGAAAAAAGGGAGAAGAGAATATTACACTTACATGTGATTGCAACTGTGAATTTACTTTAAAGTCTTATGTTTAGATTTAAAATGTCATATTAATGGAGCAAATCCTTATTTCTTTAGCTTCTTTTTTTTATCGACTGACTTCCAGTTGTTATTTTCAGCTAATCTTTTAAGACTTGCACTTGCCCATTCCATATCTTCGAGCGTTTCAATTATTTTGTTAGCGTTAACAAAATTAAGGGCTGTGTCTAAATCATCAAAGGTTTTGATACCATCCTGTAGAAAAATTTTTAATCTGGCTGGGAATAAAAGATGAGTTTTTATTTGTGCCTTTTTGAGTTCTTTGATTAAAGGTAGGAAAAGTTTCCTTTTTGCTATTACTGTTGAAGAGTAATCACTATCAAAACGAATGATGTTGTCATTTAATTTAATAGGAGCTTTTGCCCAAGCTGTTTTTAGCACTAGTTCTTTGCCATATGAAGATAAGAATTTTACAATTACAGACTTAGGAGAGTTATTCTTACTTGTTTTAGATGAAGCAAAAGATCTGTGTGCCCTTTCAATACCATATGACAAGGCTTCTGGTAGGTCAAGTACTTCTTGGATCCACGTTGTCAGGAACTTTGACAGATTGTTTCCCTCTATGTTTTCTGGTAAGCCAAATATTCTAATGTTGTTTCTTCGAGACCGGTTTTATAAATCATCCACTTTGGATTGTAGGTATGTATTTTGCTTTATTAGAAAGTCTATATTATTTCATCTTTCTGTACTCTACTATCAATGTCATTTAGTGCTAATTCAATACCTGAAATTTGAGATTTTTTTAACTGCAGATCTTCGTGTATCTTTTCCATCTGTTTAGTGCAGTCTTGTTTAAAGATATCAATCTTTAAATCCATTTTATCTATTTTGGCAGATAATTCTTGTACAGTAATGAGTAAAGAATGTAAGTCCTTCTTTAGAGAATATTCTTGATGTACTACTTTTGATGTAGCCATTCTGTTGTCAGTGAAGATAGATATAGTATCCAAAGTATTCTTGACAGTAAAAAATCAAAATTTCTTCAGAATTTTTATATGTAGTCGTAGAACTAGATGAGAGGAATTTATTACTGAAGACTGCAAGTTCCTCCAATAAGATTTACTATAAAAATCCTGTCATACAAATTTTCAACTGACAGAGCTGAAGAGAATTGTTGCTATTCAGAGCCCATCTTGGCCACCGAAATATGTACTCTTAATGACAGGGAAGTCACAGGCTGGTCAAAAATGAGTTGTAGGTGTTCTGCTTCATTTATATTGTCTTTAGCTGTTTTACTTTATTCATTGTACTAAAGAATCAATTAATGCATTAATAGGCCTGGACTGTGTAATGCAGTCTAAACGTGTTCCATTTTAGTAATACATTTTTACAGTACCTTATTTATAGCCTCCAGTAATTGTGAAGGGATTGACATTTGTTGGATCATACAATCTGCATTATTTGGAGTGATGATCAGAACTGTCTGATCTTCAACATCCATTATGCAGTCATTGTTGCATATTACTGTGATATAGTCTTTTCTGCAAATCAGATTGTAAAGGATTTTTGCATTAAGTTAAAAACTGTTACTGTGTCTAGGAATTAGTGCAGAGGACTAAAGCTCTGCTTGTTAATGACCTGCTTCCTCTGCCAAGGGTGTAGGGTTTGAATCTTTCCCACCTTCATTTACCTATTGTGTGACCTTGAGCAAGTCACTTTATTAGACTGTGCTTTGGCGCAATTGATAATTTGAACTAAGCTCTTTAATGGTCTTCTGGACTGATACCCAGTAACTATGAACCTGTGATTGCTTTTTTGTCAGACATTCGCTATTGCATAGCCGAGCTAGTCCAGGTTATGAAGGTGCTTCAACAAAGTATTAGCTTAAGGGACTGCACACTTATGCAGCCAGCTTATTGTACATTTTTTATTTTTTATATTTTTCCCCTAACATATTTCTTTGTTTTTCAATTGAATTGTACAGGTTATAGGTCACATTAAAGGTGGGAAAATTTTTGAAATGATTTATTGTGGTCTCATTTTTTTATATCACAAAAACCTGGCATTTTAAAAGGGGTGTGTACACCTTTTATATCCACTGTACTTGTTGTCCTTATCCATAAGGAACATGGGTGCTAAACTGGGGTGAATGTGTGTTTTCCCATCCATACATTCATATGAATTACATTTGAATAGAGGAAGAAAAGTGTTTCACTTTATGTGGAGTGGAAGAGGTTCCATAGATGAGGTATTCTATGCGAGACACACCTATCCCTCCAACATGTTCTGTTTATGGTGTAAAAGAGATTGAGATACGTTGTATGGGTGTTCACACTACCACTGGACTTGCAAATATGCAATAGGTGTGGCAGGGTAGGGTCAACTGAGAATCTATTCATGAGACAGAGCATACCCCCTAGTAGAATGTATGATAGTGAGAAAAGGGATAAGGCTTTGGAATGATCTGCATATTTTTTTGTGATTTAGGCCCTTAATTTTTTTAGTGAGAAAGTATTGTGGTCACTTTAATAATGACAAGTGTTTGGACAGGTACATACTAAATAGGGCATTTTATTCAATGAGGGATAAGTACAATGGAATGATTACATCCCAGACCTGGATACCATAGCTTTAAATATAAGTTATACAATAAAAAAACTTCCTTACAATAGTGGATATGTGGTGATCAAAGAACAGTTCATTTTCAGCATAGGATCCCAGATCCATGACTATGGCAATGGCTTTCAGTGGTGTGTTGTCAGTGTGCTAGTTACAAGAGAAGTCATGCTTGCCAAAATATATGATTATACATTTATTAGTATTTAGTTTTAGTCCATGTTTTTGACATCAGCTATTTCTTTGGGAAATGTCCTCTTGGAGGATTTTGGTGTCCTATGGGGAATTTATGATGGCACCATGTTTGGTCAGCCATAAACGATTAACATTTGCTTTGACCTCACAGAAGTGAATGCCAAAGATGATGTCTCAAGGACTGAATCCAGGGATTCACCACTAGTGATAGGCCTTTTGGAGAAGGGAGAGCTACCACTCTAATTTCCTGAGCTCTCTTTCTGAGCCAATTTGCTACATAATGAGTTACTTGGGGATTTACATTTAACTGGGAGAGTTATCTATGATACTTGTGTGCATGATGGTGTTGAATGTCTTTGTGAAGCCCTGATATGTGGTGTGCACTAATTTGCCCTCATCCCTTGTTTTAGTAACCTTCTCGAAAAAAACAACCAGGTTAAGTAGGCAGGATTTGCCGTTGACAAATCTGAACTGGCTTTGGTTGAGAGTTTGCAGGTTACCTATGTTCTAATTTGTTAATTTCATAATGGTCCTTTCCATAGCCTTACAGGTGAGGATGTTCAGGCTTAAAAGAACACATGCATTTACATGGTCAAGAAAGTAGCTGCAATTGCTGGGCACATTTGTGCATGCACGTGTGTGTGTGTGTGTGTGTGTGTGTGTGTGTGTGTGTGTGTGTGTGTGCGCGCGCGCACACATATTTCTGCATATATGTGTATGAGTGTGCATGTGTATGTGTTTGTTTTTGTGTGTGTGTGTGTGTGTGTGTGTGTGTGTGTGTGTGTGTGTGTGTGTGTGTGTGTGTGTGTGTGTGTGTGTGTGTGTGTGCGCGTGCGCACACATATTTCTGCATATATGTGTATGAGTGTGCATGTGTGTGTGTGTGTGTGTGTGTGTGTGTGTGTGTGTGTGTGTGTGTGTGTGTGTGTGTGTGCCTGTCTGTGTGTTTGGATTTATGTAACCTATTCTGGATGTAAAATACTTCCTCCAACAACAATTGCAAATGCTGCAGCATGTTTGAAACATTAGGAGGAGGAACTGTTTTACATCAAAATATAGAAAACATCCAGAATAGTCACCAGTCAGATCAACAACAGGAAAAATGATAGTCCTCCTTAAGAGAGAACCTGGAAGCCATTCTAAGAATTATAGACCCATAACTTGCCTTCCGACAATATATAATCTATATATTGGAACTGATGCAGACAGAGCTTATAGTCATTCAGAAAAAAATTTCAGTTATAGCAATAGAACAAAAGGATAACAAAATAAAGTCATATGCAGGAAAGGATCATTTGTTGTTAACTAAAGCCACAACAGAGAATTGTAAAAAAGGAAGAATTTAAATATGGCATGGATAGAGTGCATAAAAGCACTTGATGGCATCCCACATTCATGGATAAAGAAATGCTTACAGATGTATAATATACACCCTACATTGATCAGTACATTACAATGACCATGAAACAGTGGCAAATTACTTTGCAGTTGAGCCATGCCAAAGGGCAAATTATTATCCCAGGGATAAAAGTTCAAAGGGGGTGAGATATTCCACAGTGATTCATTGTTACCACTGCTTATTTTGTCTTGCCTTTATCATATTAAGCTGTTTACTTAACAGATTAGATCATGGTTATAATTTGGTTGCCATAAACAAACTTAGTTTAAAGTCTTCCCATCTGCTTTTTTTGTGGATGACTTAAAACAGTATAGTTCATCAAATGAAGAATTGAAAGCACAACAACAAATGGTGAAAACTTTCTCAGATGATATAAGAATGATATTTGGACTTGATAAATGTGCAAAAGCAACATTTAAAACAAGAAATATCAACCTGGGACAGGAATGTGACAAAAGGAAACTTGAGCAGGAAGGAGTGAGTGTATAAATATTTGGGTAGATGAAGGATCGATGCTAAAACATGAACAAATGCAAATAAAGCTCAGTAAGGAATACTTCAAAAGATTAAACTTAATATTAAAAACTGCCTTGATATCTAGGAATAATATACAATATATAAATTAATTTGCTCTACCTGTTCTAACTTACAATTTTGGGGTGACTGAATGACCCTAAAAAGTAATCGATCAACTGGAAACAAAAGCAAGAAAAATAATTCATGCATTTCAAATTATGTATAAAAATAAGTGTATACCAAGATTATATGTTTCTCGTTCTGAAGGTGGTATGGGCCTCCCCGAAAGTGATTACATGTATAGCTCTGGAATCATGGGACTGCATACATATCTGCTGACCTCATCAGATCCAAACAAAGTGAAAGTTTTAAAACATGAGGAGAAGTCTAAGATGGCATTTTTGCTTACTTTAGCAGTAGCATTTCAGTATCAAGCAAGAAAGAAAATCAACCCAGAAGTGGGAAAGAATCAGAAAGCAACTGAATGTGCAAAACAAACAAACAAACAAAGAAATAATATAAGGAAAAGGATCACATGAGAAGGAAAAAGATGGAAATTCCATAAATATAGTGGTAAGTGCAGAGATCTCCTGGACCAACCTCATGTTGACCAAGACTTGACACAGGAATGTTAAGGAGAGGTGAACTGAAACAGAAAGATGAAAGGCTAGTAATGGTGGCCCAGGATAGTGGACTACATACATATTGGTTAACAAAGTCCATCAAAAAGGTGGGAAAATCTGATAAATGCAGGTTCTGTAAAAACAGAACTGGTAACAGTCACATACCTTATTGCCAGGTATGATACACTTATGGCAGTGGGCCTGAATACTGAAAGGCACATTAATGTGGCAACACCATTGCACTGAGGATTGTGCAAACACTATAATACTGAGGAAGCTGAGAAGGACTAGAAACATGAACCACAAGGCGTTATAGAGAGTGTTGACCTTTCTATCACATGGGATCACACATTACCAACAGTTCAAAATATAGATGCAAGAAAATCAGTTATAGTTGTCCACAAAAACAAAAAAAAAAAAAACAAAGGCCAAAAGTAGCATTGATCACTGAAATTGCTAGGTGCAGAGATTACAGCATAACACATGCAGGGAGAGATACAAAGTCCTAAAATACCAGGATTTGCAAGCAGAAGTGGGAGCAATGTGGAAGAAAGATACCCCGACAATTCAAACAGTAGAAGGAGGAAGACGTCTAATAAAAAAGTATTTACAGTTAGATATGCTACCCATGGTTGTATTATGTATGATGGAATGGAGTCATGTTGATCCGTCAAAGGAGGTTTTTGAAGAATGCAAATAAACTGAAACTAGTTCTCTGAAACCACCTTCAGTGAACATTGAAACGACTTTTTTTTCTTGCAGGGGGCAAGCCCCCTGCATCCCCCTTTTGAGGGGACACCCCCCAGGAATTATATATACCAGTTCTGAGGTTGCACAACAGTGGAGAAAAAGACAGTCTCCACTTTGATTAAAGGTGGTTTCAGCAAACTGGCTTCATTTCCTTTGCATTGTCTGAAATCACCTTCGATGGATAGACATGCTCTTAATCAAATGATTTAATGCTGAATGTAAAATACCAACATTATGAAGTTCAAAAGTGCATAATATTGACTGCGTAAATACTGAACCCACAAAAGATCAAGAAAGGAAAACTATTTCCTTTCCCGATCTTCAAAATTAAACCTCCCATAACACTAGTATCTCATTCAAAGTCAAGTCAAGTCAAAGTAAACTCTATTGTCATTCAGAGTCACACAAGTGCAAAAACTGAACAAAATTCCTTATCTGAAGACTCAAGGTGCAGATATCACATAGAATTAATATGACAAGATATTAATACATATATAACTACTTACTATATACCATAGTGTTCTAGACAGATAATCCTAATATTGCACATAAATTAAACACACTAACATTTATTACACAGTGATCTCTTTGCTTACTTGAGTATTGCACAGTACTGAGGTAAGACACTGCATTAAAGACTTGCATTGAGTACTGCCCAGAATGAGTACTGCAATTTGAATGAGTTATAGACTAGAATTAGCTATTGCACTATAATGACACATTTCTCTAGCCTTACTACTACCCCTGATGACCATTGGTCTGCTCTCTGCCAGTTATTCCATCATTATTATAGCAATAACCCATGCCTGGGTGTGGGTAATGCGGGATTTACCCACGGTTGGCATGGTTTGGTCCCGAGGGCAAAGCCCTCCGGACCAAACAAAGACAACCGTGGGTAAATCCCGCATTACCCACACCCAGAAGTGGGTTATTGCTATTATACTATGACATTATTTAAGAAAAGAAATAATTACTTTTCTTAAATAATGGCATTGTATAATGCCTCTTTGCTGCCCTTCCACAGCTGTCTGGTATCCGCGGCAGTTCTGATGTATTGCGCATGCCTATGCAGTACATCAGTGCTGTGGCCAAAAGCAACGGAGAAAGCAAGATCTCCATTGCTTTTTACTGTTTCGCTACATTAAATGGGTTTAACATAGCGAGACAGCTTTAAAATAAGCAACGGAGATCTCCGTTGCTTATTTTAAAGCTGTCTCACTATGTTAAACCCATTTAACATAGCGAGACAGGTTTTAAAAAAAAAGCAACGGAGAAAGCAAGATCTCTGTTGCTTTTTACACACTGTGTCGCTATGTTAAAGGAGTTTAATATAGCGAGACAGCTTTAAAAAAAGCAACGGAGATCTCTCTTAAACCTGTGTCGCGACCGGACCTTTTTCCATTAGTATAAGTCGATTTACAACGTGCACGCTGGCCAATCAGCGTGCATGTTTTGGAATATTAATGGGGGGTCATGGTATAAACAAACATTTATCATATGTATTTCCTGTATAGCAACAGAAACTCTGCCAGCCCCTTACAACAAAGTCCAGAGGTACTTTATTTATACCTATATCCATTATTTACATATGTTTATGTTTACTTACAGAGCAGGAGAATTTCTCTGGTTTCCTGTCCACATTTTCCTAGTCTGTAAAATTATTACTTCAGGTCTTCCCTGAAAAGAGGCCTTTGGTTTAGTGGGCCAACCTGTTTGGTTTTTACTTGTTAACCATTCGTGTTGTAAGCTGCCATGAATCCTGCATTTTTCATTAAATAATGTAGCTATTTAGCTTGGGTGTTCTGCTTTATTTGTTTACTACAGTCACCCGGATATTTTATCGAAAGGGAGAGGAAATTAATATTTTTTTATGCTGGACTTGGTTGTGTACTTTGTATTGGTTTGGTCCATGCACTGAGCATTTGTGTGCACCAGGAAGTTGTGTTGGTAAAACATGTAGGGGAATTTTCCTAGTTTCCTGTCAGGACTTTCCCCACTCTATATAAATATTACTTCAGGTCTTCCCTGAAAACAGGTCATGGATTTAGTAAGGCCAACTTGGTCAGCAAAGATATATAATATCTTATGTGTGGAAGTGTTGGCCATTTTTCAGAAGCAGTGATCACTAACTGGTTGTTTGAGGAAATTCTGAGAACCATAACTGTAATGCTCAGAAGAGAGAAACAAGAAAGGTGAATATGAAGGGATACATACCCGAGTCTGAGTTTTCAGTACCACAGAGTACTCCCCTTTATTTAACCCCCCCCCCCCATTTCCAAGTTGCAGCAATCCTGGAGTTAATATTCATAAGTAACAGGGATTTGGAGCATGAGAAGGTAAAGACCCTCTCTCTGCAAAAATACATTAACCTTATAACAATGAGTTTCAAATTACATTCTTTTGTTTCAATCAGTTTACTTTTCAGGCATTTGGGATCAGATTAAGAGCCCACCAAACAATATAGTTCTCTCTTGTCTTAGCTACAAAATTCTGAGAAAAAGAAATAAGGGTTTTGGACTTCAGAGGGACACACTTTAACAAAAGGGGTAGTACTCTAGGGTGGATAATTCACTTACCACTGACTTCCCTCCAGCAAATCTTTCAAATGGTTAGACTTATTCAATATTTGGAGTGCTAGTGTTGCAGTTTGTTTCTGAAGCAGTGGAATAGCTTGAGGGCTTGAGGATTTGGTTATGCTGCATCCTGCAATCATCATACCCCTCATTTGTAGCTTTGCATTTTGAGAGCTGTTGTTGTGTCACTTAAGTTATTCACAAATGCACACCACAATGTGTTGTACTGTGTTATGTGCAGGAATGGGATCTCCCCATCTGTTCTTGAGTTTATCTAGGGTTTGTTCTGTGATATTTCAGAATGTGTAGGTTTGTTTCTGCATATGGGTTAGATGAGATCAAAAGAACAACAGGAAGCGAAAAGTGAGTTACAGTTGTTATCTTAAAAGACACAAGAAAACACCTGTTTTGAAACAAATGAATGGATAAAAGAATGAACAAGTGAGAGTAACCATATGAATAACTGCTGTAACCACAGTAGCCAATGTTGCTTATTGATGTATAGTTGGTGGTATCATGAACTACAGTGCTATTTTAATATGTCATTTTTACAGTTGCTGTTATTGTAAACATGCTACAGAAGGCTGATGATCAGTCTGAATAATGAATAACCAGCACAAATGGTATAGAAGTAGAAAGAGGAAGACAAAAAGTGGTGAATATACACCAAAACCGTAGTGAAGAATAGTTTGTCTTGCTTTTCTTTAAATACCCATAAGACTGTAAAATCTATACAAATATTATTGTTATGCTCTATTTTTTGTCAGATAATGATTTTTCCTCAGATTTTTATTGCTGCGTAGATGTTATGAACATTGCTTAATATGATAAAATTGAGCTGGATGGCATTAATTTACTATTAGGAATATTGTGACATTATAAGTTTGCATATCATTTACATGAGGACTGATGCACAAATCTGTATTTGTGTGATATAGGGGTTCACAGCTTTAACCAATTTTATTTTTAACTACACACTTTTTAATTTATTTGCAACCATTAGACATATAGGCAAAAATGTTTGGCCTATTAATGTGAACTTTGTCAAAATGTTTGTATAATTAAAAATATTTACAGTTGTATAGTCAGTATATACTATCATAACCAATATAACTTCAAGACTTTGCTTCAATAGCTATGAGTATATATTTCGAACCACATAAGCGGCATTAGATTAATATGAGCTATGAATGAACCATTCCTATTCATATTAATTTAACACTTCTTGGGTTAGCATGGTTTTGAAAGGAATGTTTATATATGATGAAATTATGTCAGGCGTTCCTGTGTGATGGTGGTATTTTCAAATAACAGAACTGTAAATATTGTAAGTATTTATGAGTTCTACCTTATTTAATAGATGTGTAATAGATGAAGTTTACTGATGTTCATCTGTGCATTCTAACATAATTGTTTGTTTATATGTCTAAAGGTTGAAGTTTAATACCACACTTTGCAATATATAAAGTGTGAGTACCAGTTTAAGAAGGTAACCATTTCAAATTCCAAGACTGTTTAGTGAGAGTTTTAGAAGAGTGAGACTGAAATTCTGAAAATTCAGACTTACGAATATATATATACATATAAAAAAAATAAAATGTATAGTGATATATATATATATATATATATATATATATATATATATATATATATATATATATATATCTATATATATATATTTATATGGATCCCTATCAGTTGATGGAGTTTTCAGAAACTTGAAATTCATATGGTCGAAACCATATGATCCAGTTTTTAAACACTCAAAGCTTTTGAATGGAGATTGCAGTACAGCGAGGATTAGGAAATTTCCTCTTTTCTTCACTGTAGTGCGATCTTGGAGTTGTTATATGGAATTTGGAGGGGGGTGTGGGGAGTGCAGCGGGGCTTGTACCCCTGCATAAATGCAAAAAAAGTAGATTTTTTTTTTCATGTTTGAGTTTTTGGAAACTCGATCATATGGTCTCGTCCATATGAATTTCGAGTTTCTGAAAACTTGATTATCTGACATAGATCTGTGTGTGTGTGTGTGTGTGTGTGTGTGTATATATATATATATATATATATATATATATATATATATATATATATGGTCTATATTATATTTTCGAAAGTTTCAAACATCGAACACCATATGGTCGACACCATATGAGCGATGTTTGAAATTTTGAAAATATAATAAAAAAAAATAAAAATAAAAAAATATACTTACCTAAACGCTGTAGGCAGGGGGGCAAGCCCCCCTGCACCCACCATGTGCCCCCCACACCCCCGCTACTTAAATATTCCTACTCCGAGATCGCGATGCATTGAAGTAAAGGAACAATATTCCCTACGGTGATTTCCATGTTACGCACATGATGTTTCGACGTTTTGACCAATCAGGTTTGCTCAATACGCATTCGCCATTTACAATTTTCGATCACGCAATAGGAACCCATATATATATATATATATATATATATATATATATTATATATATTGGTATATATAAGTATAGAAGGTGTGGTGGACTTGTCCTCCACATTGGGGGCACAGGGTACTTGCTCCCCTAGAAAAAAAGCAACTTTAAAGGAGAACAGTGATCTTCATTTTCTGTTTTCATGCATTTGTTGACTGTTTTCGTACTTCCAAGACTTGGACTTACGAGTCTCGAAATTATAATAGGGAGCCATTTAAGAACAGTAGTCATAATGCTAACCTATATGTTGGAAATTACATGAATTTCTTCAGAACTTACTACTATAATAAATTATATAAAGGCATGCAGACTACCTCATGTGTATCTCTGTAGTAGCACTTTCTAGGGTAGGTTTAGTTAGCAGTGAAAGATCCTACACATCAAATGCTGTCAAAATTGGGATGAAGTAGCACTTATGGATTTAACAGATGGTACAATGGTTAAACTTTTGTCTATTTTTTAGGTGTGGTTTCCTCCTTTGACTGCTAACCATCAAGTCTCCCCTATAGGATTTGAGCCCATTCATTTTCTAGTGGTAGAGAGTCACTAGATTCCTGCAAGATGACAGCCATTTAAGGAGGTCATCATTCATGCAGTCTTCAGGGAGTCTGAGTTCTGGCTAGCAACCTAGCAATGATGGTATTTGTGAATTTTGTTAGCCCCACTTCTGTCTGGGGGGTTGGGATACCTACATCATCACAATGACTCACAATGCCATCCTCTTGCAAATGCACACTTCTGTTCTGTTGATATTTAGAATTACCACCAAACAGTGGCCTGGTGAGCTGATAGCCCACCCCCACGACTCCTAGTGCAACACTACTCATCCTCTGAGGGAATTTGGCTATGCATGCCCTGCTCCACCCCCCCCTCACCCCCTAAGATGAGTGCGCTAATCCAACCCTGTCAGTTCTAACAAGTATACAAGCTGCTGCTTGATCTCAGGTCACCTGGGCCATAGTCAGGGCTTAATTCTTAATCCATATACAGCTTATCTCTCACAACAGGAATTGTTCCATATGACTTCAAGCATACTACTATCATTCCACTACAAAAGGTTCAGTCACTCTCTCAACTCAAATACTACTGATAAAACAACTGGAAGCACTTGAAAGTACCCACAAAAAACCGAACAAGTGCTGTAAGCCAAAGAAAACTGCAAAACCACGAGTCCACTTCGAATCTTTTAATAAACCAACTCCACAGACCATCCACATAAACGCAGTTGCACAAGACAATATACCAGCGTTTTCATCCAATCCACTTGGACTTCATCAGACAATGTACTACCATTTAATTACTCTATATATATTGAATTACCAACCCTCCAACCAATGTAAATCCCCCAAAGACATTCAAAATAAACCTATGAACCAACAAGCCTCATGAATATTAAAATTAAATTGAAAACATGACTATGAAAGTGCGTGTGCATAAACATCTAAAAAATCTAAATAATTAAAACCTATGGTCATATAAATACAGTGCATATGTATAAACTGTTTGGTTACATAATTTATACGAACATTGTTAAACAAAGTGCTTGTGCTTACTAACATATTAGTTCTTAAACATAATAAAACAGCTCCCTCTACTGTCATAAATCGGTATTGCACATAACATTCCATGAACACATAAAACCACTTCCTTTATACAAAAATAAGTTAAAACCTCACTATATACTGTTTAAATATAAATACTTTACTTAAATATAATTACATAAATAAATAAACATATATCACACATCAAATCCTGTCACATTCTATTCTATTTAAAAACTACTAAATTTTATTAGCCCTTATTTTTAATAAGGATGATATACTCAAATAATCATTTATCCCTGGTTTTTTACTAGTCTCCAGGTACACCTGCCACCACAATTCCTTACTCTCCAAGATCTCTTCCCAGATACCACCCCTTATATCCTTTTCAACCTGTTGTAACACAAAAAAATAAAATTTGCATACTACTATCATTCCACTACAAAAGGTTCAGTCACTCTCTCAACTCAAATACTACTGACTCATAACTTATGTCCCATAACAAAAATATCTGTAAAAAATTTGTTATTAGCAAGTTTTCAAGGGGGTCTATATTACATCACCGAATGCTTAAAAAAATGAACGGTGTTTATTTGACCCTATGTAAGCGAAAGCTTACAATGTCGAACTGTCAGAACAGCGATTTTTTTTTCCAAGGGAAAAAAAATCACTGTTCCAACAAAAAAAAAAAAAAAAACACTTTAAACGTTACATTAAGTGGGGGGCTGTGCCCCCACACCCCTCTACTTAAATATACCAACTCTGAGATCATACTACAGTGCCACAAACGGCAAAGTAATGAAGCGGCCAAGCGAATTCTTTCCCAGGGAAAGAATTTGCTTAAAAATGGTTCGATATTCTGACTTTTCAGTCTTTTCAGTTCAACCAAGACACATTCGAAAAGAATGCATCTTCGGTCTTGTAATAGGAACTCGTTTTCAAGCATATTAACAGTTGTGGATTTCTCTGTGATCAACAGTATGGGTTCAGCAACTTTTTTAGCACCCTGACTGCCTTTCTTTCATCTACAGATAATATATATAACAGCATTAACAAAGGATTTATTACTGCAGAAATATTTGTAGTCTTAACTAGGGTATTTGAAACAGCTGACCATGGGCTACTTTTACACAACTCAAAATTTTAAACTTTGGTGACAGTACAATAGTGTGGTTTGAATACTGTATTAAAGACAGAACATTCCAAGTATGTTACAACAATATCTTCTCCAATGTTAGCACTATTAATATATGTGTTCTCCAGGATCAGTCATTGGACCACTCCTTTTTTCTTTATTTATCAGTGATCTAACAATGGATTTTCCACATCTAAGTATAACTTTGTATTTGGATGATATACTTCTCCTGGACACTAACAAAATATATCACTCACTTCAGACTAACATGCAATAAAAATTCTCAGACCTTTGTATTTGACTTCAGCAGTACAAACTACTAGTTAAGCCAGAAAAAAAACTAATGACATGCTTTTTTTCTAGTGCAAGGAAGCTGCAATCTCTACCACAACTATCTTGAACTCAAAAGGTAATACCATTCCCAATGTACAAGAGAAGAAATACCTAGGATTAACACTAGACCCTCTTCTGAACAGCAACAATCCTACTGACAAAATTACTACCAAGGTTCTTTCACAATTAAAACTGTTACAAAATTTCCCATTTGTTACCTCCGATGAATGACAAATCAATTGTGAAAACATTCTCCTTCCCAAGTTAGAATATACGCTACCTCTATTCAGCTTGCACTTGACCTATAACCTAAAATTATAGACAGCATAGTTAACAATCTGTAAATTTGCTCTCCTTGCTGACCAAAGAAAACATCATGGTAGTGTACTGCATGAGATGCACTGGCACCCTACACCTGATAGAGCCACTTTCCACCTGAGAACATGAATTTACAAAATTCTTAAAACAGGATACTGCCCTCGTCTGTAAAGGAAATTACCACTGAGAAACCAAATCTACACATTTAGGAATGGCCAAGAAAATGTTCTTACCCCCTCAAGACCCAAATTCAAACTAGTCATAGATGAAAACTGCTTCTGTAGAACAGGGCCTGTACTGTGGAATCAGTGCACTGATACAGTAGAAGAACTTAAAAAGCATTAAAATCCTACCTATTTGAGGAAGTCAAATGTTCATGCTTTCATGATACTAGTCAAGGAACATAGCCTAGATATTAACCCATGTAGTTTAATAACATTATATACCTGTGTAGTTTAATAACATTATATACCTGTGTAGTTTAATAACATTGTATATAACTAATCTCACTACTCTTATTTTTCCTATATATAAATTTTCCTAATTATTGTATATTTTTTCTTTTGTGTTTGCGGTATTTTGTAGCATGATAATGTTTCTTTGTCCTCTTAAATTGATATGGATTTGCTTTTATTGTATTCCTTACAACACTGTACCCAGGTTGTGGCCAAAAGGGGTCATCTGACCAACCCATCTACCCAGTCAACAAATTGAATAAACAAACAAATAAATCCCTCTGTGTCAATGTATGTTATGCTCATATGCTGTGTAAATGTCATACATTGTGTTGATATGACCAATATAACCTTTATAAAAATGTTATTTCACACGATAACTTTATGATATAATAATATAATACAGTATAATCAATACAGGCTATACTATTATATATATAATATTCCTAGCTTAAAGGGGAGGGATGTAATATGTGAACTGTGACTATTGCTTTAAGAGCAGTACCCATAAGGCTAACCTGCTCATTGGTGGTCATGTGGATCTTCCTTCTTCAGCAGTTGCTGTTATGATTACAAATGGTACAGACACATTCAGACTGACTCCTGTGTGCTGTGTGGTTTTGTAGTAGCACCTGTAGTATGGATTTAAGTAGCACAGAAACAATCCACACACTAAAGCCCCACCTTTCTCTCCCCATTTCCACTTTCCTTCTACTTTACTAATCTTCCTTCTCTCCTCTCTTTTATTGTCCTTTAACTTTACTTTTCCCCCTTGTATCCCCTCTGTTGTTTCTCCTTTACATATTTCCCTTCTCCACTCCTTACCCCCATGCCATTATAAACTCATACCTATATGCCTTTCTCACTAACTTACATTCATACTTTTTGACTGCTTGATCTAAATAATGCTTCAAATGATATACTTTTTTCTTCTGCATATAACTGTTTGATTTAGAAATCACTGTATTATGCTCTGTACTATTTTTAAGTTATTATTGTGCATCTGTACTATTACTATATCTAACTTTTCTGTCATATTTTATTCTATGTAATTTTGTAAACTTTTTTGTAATTTTATGTATTATTTTGTTACATTGGAGCTTTTTTTCCTAGGCCTCCACTGAAAACGGGCTAGCTTGGCACAGTGGACTTTCCTGGTAAACACATGCCAATAAATAAATAAGTAAATAAAGCTGTTCATCAACGAATGTCCCCAAATGTGACATTAATGCTTTTCCCTCACACTCATCCCAGACACAGACAAGTGGAGGCTATTCAAAATGTCTGTGCTCCCTGCAATAAAAAAAGTACAACTGACTGAGAACCTAGCCAACAGAAGAACTTTGAGAGAGGAATAAATTAGCTTTTAATAAAAACAGATTTGGTGTTTTATCTACTTCTGTCCCATTAGTCAGTAAGTCAGTATAACATTTCACAGTGTTAACTGTAGTCAGTTTTAGATCTGTGCAGGTCTCATGCTACATGACAATTATGTCCGTCTGGCAGCAGGCTATTGAGATCTAGTTGTTTGAACCTGTCTGCAGTCCTTCTAGTGAGTACATTTTTGTTTGCTGAAACTTCGTTGACATAGACTACTTGTTCAAGTGGTAAATTTGAATTGCAACAGTTTATGTAAAATAGTGTACAACTAAACCTTATGAAACTAGTCAGGAAAATACAAACAGCTGTGTAGAAATAAATCCACAAGAGTTGTACAATGGACTGGATAGTAGCTAGCTTAAATGTTGCTATATTTCTGCTTCAAAATTCTAAAGTTGAGGTGAGTTTTCACTCAGATGTACTATCATATTTAAAAAGGAATTATTTTAGCAATTAGTCAAAAACAAGGAAGATGTGTGGAATATACTTAAGTATCCTCTTTAGAACCTTGGGAGAGAGAAATATGTTGAAGAAATTCATTCTGGACAGCCTTACAGAAATCTGCTGTTAAGAGTCTGTCTGCAATAGCAGATGCCTAGTGGATTCAGCCAGGAATATCCTAAAAAAGCATAGAGGCATTATACCAAGCTGCTGCCTCAGAGATGCCTTTTGTGGCGACATCTCTGATAAATGTCTGCTGAAGTAACTGTTGCAGTGAGTGACACCCTCAGCAGCCCTTGTTGGTTGGAGGGGTCTTACCTCAATTGTTCAACAGGAAGCAATACAGTTCTGGAACCACTGACTACAGAAGTTAGCTGTCGTCTTCCAGAACAAAATAGTTCTATCCAGCTAATATTTGAGATGCTTATGTAAATCTGGATTTTACAATATCCTTTCCTCTTCATTCTTCTGTGATGGGCAGTAGACAGGGAGATGCCTAGAAATGTTACAGTACTGAACTTGGCTAAGTCTTGATTATTAAGAGAACACAGTGATAAGTCTGTGAGTACAGAGAAGAATCTGTATCCTATACTGAAAACATAAAATTTTTGTGGAACTTATTGTGTGTGATTCTAATAGATTATATTGCATTTGGGTTTAAGCACTTTGCTACAGTTGTTACCACTACATAATTTCTTTTTTTTTTACTTTTTTTTTTAAATTTAGTTTTAAAATAATAGACACACAATTCAATTATAAAACAATCAACTATTTGCATAGGTCCAGAGCTGATCAATACATCAACGTTACACGTATCAACAACAGTTAATATTTTTCAAGCAAGTCTTAAAGTTTAAGCCAAGATTTATATGAACGTGTAATATTAGAAGTTCTCATCTTTGTAGTATGCAATTCACTGCTGCAAACAATTTTGCCATACTAATAAATTCAACACTGGAGGGGGTGACTTTACTTTTCCATTTTTTTAATTACTTTTCTGGCTTCAGCAAGAATAGACCAAAGAAGAGGCCCTTGGGATTTTGGAATTATCTTAGGAATTGGGGCATTAAATAAAACTAAAATTTAGATTGAGAAATATTACATCTGTCTGACCATAGAGATTGAATGAAGTTATTAATTACTTTCCAAAAAGGGGAGATGACTTCTCATTCAGATACCATATGCTTCCAATCAGCTGTTATTTCAGAATCACATCTCCAACATTTAATTATATTTGATTTATACATAATTGTAATTTTGTTAGGAGTGATAAAAGCTCTGTGTAAGAATTTCCAAGCAAAACTTTCTAATACAATGAAGATCTGGTTTTATCTGTAGGTTTTAATATTATTTTCTTGTATTCTTCAAAGATGGCTTCATAGTTAATTTTTGAGGAATAATTCCAATCGGAATTATCTAAATATGTGAAATCTAACTTAGGAATTGTATACATTTGTGACAAATGTGATTTATTTTTCATTGCACTATTACTGATATTTATTAAGAATTCCAATAACCTGGGGAACAATTTCTTATGTAGGTTAAACATCTTATTTATCTCTGTGTTCACAAAGTCTCTAAATATTTGTAAACTTAACCAATTCTCAGAATCTTGATTGTATTTGGACCTTACATTTTCAAGAGAATATATATCAGTACCATTTAAGAATTGATGCCAATTAATTAAGTTACTTTGTTGTTTCAATACTAGCATTTTGTTGAAGTTATGAGTTTCTAAGCAGTCATTTGAATATGCAATTGGAAACATAGAACATATTAAGTCTTTAACACAATGGTTAAATGATGTTATTTAAATAGGGGATTTTAACCAGATAAAACCTTTAGGGACTATTTGTTTATGACTGGTTGTGATGTATACATTATTTACTAATAATAATTTGTGATGTCATTTCCATTTTGAATCGTAAGATGAATTTATCCACAACACTATAACTTTTACAATTGTTGAAGTAGCATATAATTGAATATCAGGAAATCCTGTTCCAGTTCCACCATGATCACAACCTTTTCTGTGCCAATCAAGGGAAACTCTTGGTTTATTATGATGGCAAACAATTTTAAGTAGAATATTATTTATCTTCTTCATCAATTTTTTTGGTGGAGATTAAAGAATTCCTTGAATTCTATGCACATCTTTCTGTTTATCTTGCTGTTAGTTGCATTTACATGCATACTCATCACAGTATATTAACTCTTAGTATGAACAGCTACTTTTAAATACTGGATTGTACTAAGTACAATAAATACACAGAGGCAAACTGCTTTAGTTAGTATGACATTTCTGTTATATTTGACTTTTGTTTCTACAAACATGCAACACATATGCTGTCAGCTCTCTATAGCAAATTCCCAAAGTCTGTTTATGCATAGTTACATTTATACCAGAAGGTCTGGTATTTTTCTCAAAGTCTGATGTAATACAGTTCTTTCCCTTGTATAACAGTTTTCCTTTGTTCCCTTGTCCTTGGTTCTTTGTAGTTTGATGATCCATGGAAACTCAGTCTTGCATTATCTGAAATGTGGTGTTCCACACTATCTGAAACTTGATGTTACATTTCTTTACTTCATGGATGTACTTGCAGCTGCCATCTACGTAGTTATTTTTACAGACTTTGTTTTTCAATAACATACTCCTTCACATGGATGCCAAAAATCTTAACTATGCTATGCCAGCACATTTGCTACTTCTTATTTTTTTGCATTTTATTCTATTTCTAAATTAACCCTTTATATTTCATATTATTCTTGCAGCTTTTATTCAAGCTAATAATCATGCTAACAGTAGTTTGAAAAGACAGTATATACTATATAGAACAGAGTATTCTTTCAGTTCCCCTTTTTTTTTTGATTTGTTTGAGGAACGGACTAAACTTCACTTAAAGAAAAGACTGCATTTGTTTCATTAGCATTGCTATTTACAGCATTTACCACTTTGCTCATATTTACAATCATAACTTGTTGAGTTACTACAACTCTTTATAACCTGCTCCATATAAAACAATTGTAAACTGTTGTTATTATTATTATTATTATGACTTTTAAAACTATTAACACAGGATGTATTAACCAATTTGGCAATTTGGTCCCAGATGATGACCATCCTCTGAATATGTCCTACCAATTATGGGCAGTGTCTGCTTCTGTTTTTGTATTTTACTATTAACACTGGGCTATTTGAAACCATACATACAAACTGTGGTGCCACTTTAACAAACATTTTGAAATTTGAAGGCAATATTGTCCATTTATACCAAACTGTAATCTATCAAAGATACTTGTAATGACTTACTAAACAGTAGGATTTCCTTGTGCTTGTAAATGTATAATTTGTGAGATATCTTGTTTTACTAGTTTTTATACCAAGGTCTTTTAAATCTGCATTTGGTATCTTTAAAACTTGGAAATGTAATATTGAAGTGCAATATTGTCTTTTGGTATTGTCCTATCATGGTACAAGTGGATGGTATTTTTACCACTTGGTCTGCATGAATTACTGGTTTATTACCTAGAATGGTAAGTATTTTAACCCATGGTCCTTTTTCTTGTATTACTGTGTTGTTTATACAAATAAACAGAGTATTGGTAGAAATCATACCCTTTTCTTCCTCTGTTGAGTTTATTCTTATTTTTGTGTTATTGTCTATACACTGTGACATTTTTGCATGATGTCTTCCCTTGTCAGAACTGTTACATTTTCGGGGGGTAATGTACAGCATTTAATATTTTTTTAAATGTACATGCGGTATGCTTTTTACAACTAAAATTGTCTTGTGTTCTATTTTGTGTAGCATTTGTGAAATATTGTAATTCCCTCTGTTTTGATGTTCAGAATGATGCAAATGAAATGCAGACGTCTGTGTTGAATGCTGCCTTGTCTCACAGCTGCATTTTTATCTATAGTCCTTGAAGCATATTCCAGACACTGAACATTCAGCTTGCCTCAAGCTGTACCAGAATATATGTGTGCTATCAAACAGAAATACATGTATTTAACTAACTATATTATTTCTACATATATTATAGCAACAGATGTGTATTTGCATCTAACTAGCAAATAGATGTGCACATGCATTTATACATATTTAAACATATCTATCACTGTATACATTCCCTCTGTTTTATTTTAAATACAAAACTGTCTTTAGTCAAGTTATATTGCTTTTAACTAGAAACACACTGGGAAACAAAACATTTAGTTTTCTTTTGATACAGCAAGTTAACACAATTTAATATTGTCAACACAGTGATGGCAACCATTACTATTAGAACTGAATGAATCTGAATATGACTATACAGTGATGTTTTATACAGTAATTTACTGACAATGCTTGAGGATTTAATTGTAAAGGCATTGCAGTCTTGTTTTTTTTTTTGAAAAAAAACACGTCACAAATGTCAAGCTTTGGCTTGTTACTATACATATAAATGAATTGAGAAGCAATTTTTTTATGAACAGTTTAACACTTGAATGCAAACGTATCTATTTACATAGATAAACCATTTACTATATACTGCACAGAATACACTTGCTTGTACAGATTGTTTTTGCATTTGTATATACATGGCTGTAATGTACACTCAGTCTAGTTTTTAAACCTAGCATTAAACTGAAGCCTGCTAATTACATACCTTTTGCAGTATTGTTTACACAGTTAGTGTAAAATTGAAAGCATGCCCTTTCCCCTGTAGTATACATCATTTTATTGCAGTATTGTTTGTTTTATGCTGTGAGAATTGAATGTATGATTGCCCTTTTGGCTGTTATGTATTTATTTTGCTGTTGCCTATACTGTCAAAGTTGTAATAGGAATTGCTTTTACCAATTTTGAAAAGACGTTTACTGTTACTAGTAGTTATTTGTAACCTCCCTTTTTGTAAAGGGACCTGCATAATTTAACTGCACACTATACCCCATGTACTGACTGTACTCATAGTATTTACTTGCAAAAATTGTGATGTTTTATTACAATTACCAAACAGGATTTTTGTAGACTTTTATTTAATGCTATATGTGAATATTTAACAATAATATTTTAGAAAAATGTAAGCCATTTGGCCTGACAACCAGTCTTGTCTCCTTGCCCTTATAGATTTCAGTACCAGTAACATTTTATGTCATGCAACATTTGTTGTAACTACCCATTGCTGCCTGGAAAGATTTGAGAACCCATTCAGCACTTACTCGTACCTTCAGTCATTCGTTAAAATATTCTTGCAACTTGATATAAACATTCGTAATTCACCTAAGTATGCATAATAATGCTTTTGAATACTGTTTTTGCTGGAGTCTATTCTATTTTTTATGCTATTATACAATTATTTACATTTTCTGTGGTCTGCCTTTTGCTGCACTTTAGATAAAAAAATGCATGCATGTTAGTCTTGTGACATCATGTCTTTTCTGCGTTTAACTACTCTCATTTGATTTCTATGCCCTAGAACTGTTTTGTTATTTGAAATGGTTTTAAAATTACTATTTAAGTGCCTTGCTTTAACTGAATGAAAGTTTGTGCTGTGTATGCTTAACCATTTTCTAAAGGTAGAATAGTACGTCATAAATTATTTCTTATTAGTGCAGTTAACTGCTGTTTCTTTAACTCTTTACTAACCAGATTATATTTGTCAGTATTTTGTTTTGCTGACTTTAAAGCTCTTATGCACTTTTGAAAAAGTGTCTGCATATGTTGTCTGAACTTTTTGAACTCACTCTGACTGTGTCTTAGAAGTTTATTAAATGTTTTTGTCAGTTCAGCATGAACCTGGTCACTGCTATCTGTTTTGTAATCTGCAGTGGTTTTATGCCACTTTTGTCTAGCAAGATGTACAGAAGAATCTGTAAATAACTGACTTGACTGATATTGTAACTCTGAAGTTAACATTTTACATGTGGTGACAGGACATAATGCATCTGGTTGTTTACCATTACTTAAATGTTTACTGTCATACCAATCATGTTGCTGTTTAAGATACCAGTCAAACATAATGCATTATCATAAAGCATTGACATCAACTTTACCTAGTAAAGTACTACATGTGCTACAGTTATGTTTATACCAATTTTTAAATCCTGACCATACATGTGCTGGACTGCCATTACTGTCTACCTGAAAGCATCCATGCTGTAGAGTGAGAAACAAAGAAAAGAATTATCAGTTTCTGTGTGGAAGGTGGCCAAATCTTCCGTCAAGAAAGTGTGGAAGTCCCTTGTTGATTCTCCCAAAAGTTGGTCAACACAGCTGGCAGATTCAGCTGTGCAAATGTACAGGGCCTGTGAAACATGCAGAGATGCACTGTTCTGCTACCGGATACTGTGCAGTAGAAGGGGGCAAATGTTTGCTTTGCAACTGGACATACTACCTGAATAAAATGAAAAAGTAGCTGTAGTTGTCACAATGAGAAACCATGTGGTCTGTCAACTGTGGCTCACCATTGAAGAATTATGTGAATTCTATGCACATCTTTCTGTTTATCTTGCTGTTAGTTGTATTTACATGCATACACATCACAGTATATTAACTCTTAGTATGAACAGCTACTTTTAAATATTGGATTGTACTAACTACAATAAAAACACGGAGGCAAACTGCTTCAGTAAACTGCTTTAGTTAGTACGACATTTCTGTTACATTTGACTTTTGGTTCTACAAATACGCAACACATATGCTGTCAGCTCTCTATAGCAAATTCCCAAAGTCTGTTTATGCATAGTTACATTTATATCAGAAGGTCTGGTATTTTTCTCAAAGTATGATGTAATAAAGTTCTTTCCCTTGTAGAACAGTTTTCCTTTGTTCCCTTGTCCTTGGTTCTTTGTAGTTTGATGATCCATGGAAACTCAGTCTTGCATTATCTGAAACGTGGTGTTCCAGCACTATCTGAAACTTGATGTTACATTTCTTTACTTTACGGAAGTCCTTGTAGCTGCCATCTACGTAGTTATTTTTACAGACTTTGTTTTTCAATAACACTCCTTCACATGGCTGCCAAAATCTTAACTATGTTATGCCAGCACATTTACTACTTCTTATTTTTTAGCATTTTATTCTATTTATAAATTAACCCTTTATATTTCATATTATTCTTGCAGCTTTTATTCAAGCTAATAATCATGCTAGCAGTAGTTTGAAAAGACAGTATATACTATATAGAACAGAGTATTCTTTCAGAGATAGTATTAAAGACAAACAATATTTTAGGGAGAATTGCAATCTTAATAAGTATTAATCATTCCTCCATGGTAAAGTAGGATTTGTTTCACTTTATGACAAAGCTTAAAATTTTATCAACAACCTTTTGAAAGTTTGTTTGTATCATTTCTTTACTATTAGACATAATGGTTATACCAAGGTGTTTCATTTGATTGCTATTCCAATTGAAGTTAGAATAATTTTTGTATGATTTAATTTTTTTTTATTAATTAATAATGTACTTGTTTTATTATGATTAAATCTTAAGTTTGATATTTCTTCAAACTGACTCATAGCACTAATTATATGTTCTAATGAATTTTCTGTATTTACTTTTGTTAGTAAAATATCTTCAGGAAAGAGTTGAATCTCTAATTCAAAATCTTTTATTTTGATATCATTAATGTTCTTATTGGATCTAATACTATTAGTAAAGGGTTCTATAGCTAATGCAAAAAGTAAAGGTGATAATGGACAGCCTTGTTTTGTGCCTTTTTGTAATTTAAAGGAATTAGAAAGAAAATAACCTATTTAATATAAGCACAAGAGTTATTGTATAACTTAGAAATTAATGCAATTAGCTCAGGTGAGATATTATACACTTTAAGTGGTTTAAACGGGTACGACCAATGAGCTGAGTCAAAAGCCTTGTATAAATCGAGATTAATGATAGAAAGTTTTTTTTATTTTTATTTGCATAGTCTATTAATGCATGCATTCTTATTATATTATCCTAAATTTTTCTATTTAAGATAAACCCAGTTTGATCATTTTAGTTAAAGTATAAGTAAAGTAATTATATTAGCTAAAACAGACACAAACATTTCATAGTCTACATTTAAAAGTGAAATGGGCCTGTATGATGAACACTTTGTAGGATCCTTATCTTGTTGTAAAATAGGTGATATAAGGGAATATTTCCACGATGGGGGACTTCAACAGTTGTTTTTATTACTCTATAGACCATATCTAATATTTTAACTGCATCATCCGGTAGTATTTTATATAGTTCTGGTATAAGACCATCTAAGCCTGATGCCTTATTATTTTTTAACCTTTTTATTTGATCTTTTATTTCTGTTAAAGTGAATGGTCTGTCATTTTTTGTTCACTTGTTATTTTATTATTTATATTTTCCCTTAGAAAAGTTTCAAATGTATCATCATTATCTAGGCTATTTGTATTATTATTTATATTTTCATAAAATATTTTTAAGGTCTTAAGAATACCTTTAATATCTGTTTTTCTTTCTTGCTTATTATTTATATATATTATAATTTCTTTGATATAATTTAGTGTATTCATTTTCTTTGATCTAAAAGCAAGCTTATACAAGCTTAAAGGGTTTACTGAATATGCCTGAAATTTAAGTTTTTCTAGGTTTATTGAAACTTTATGATTTAAAATTTCAACATATTTTGCATTTACATTTTTAAGTTTAGACTGACTGATAATGTCATTTGGGTTTAGATTTAACTTTATTATGTCTATTTTGGCCTGTAGTGTATTCAATTATTTGTCTCATTCTTTTGTTTTATTAATATACCAACTTGTAACTCTTTCATTTAAGTAAGCCTTCAGTGAATCCCACAGGACAATATTAGATACTTTACCATTCATGTTTGTTTACAGGAAATTTTTGATTTCCTTAACATACCAATCCTTGAATCCTTTTATTTTAATAATGTACACTGGTAATTTCATGTGATGCATTAAATTATCAGTTTTTAAAATAATATTAAAGATTATAGCATCATGGTCTGATAATGGACATGAAACTATTGAAACTTCTCTGGTATGTGATAACAGATTGTTTGAGACAAAAACTGTTTATGTTCCATATCTATATGAATAATGTGTAAATTGAAGTGAGTTTGTTTTCCTTAGCTCATATATGTCCTTTAAATTTATTAGATTTACAAAATTCATTAAGTCTTTGCTGAAGATGTGATTCTCAGCTTTTTATCTGCAGTGGAATCTTTGTCTGATAAAATACAACTAAAATCACCAGCCATTATGACTTCACCTTTCATGTAATAGACTATAGTGTCTAAATAATTTTTTGCATCTTTAGCTCCAGCCCCTGGAATTCAATAAGAGCTCACCAATATATATAGTTTTCTGTTCACTCAATTATAACAATGCTTAACATACCATTTTTATCAACATAGGTATATTTTATGTCTTCCACAAGATGAGGGTGGATTTTATTTTAGCTTGAAAGCCAGAACCTGCTAGAACCAAATAATTATTTAATAAAAGTTTATTTGTCTTTATTAAGTAAATGTGTTTCCTATAGAAATACTATTTGAGCTTTATGTAATTGCATGTATTTGAACAGACTCCCTTTTTAGTGGATTATTCAATCAATTAATATTAATAGATATGCATTTCACATCAGAATTTGTTGATTGATGCCTTGTCTATTGTTTTGGACATCTTTGTTCTTCTGGAATATTTGTATGGATACTTTGGCAGGAGCTGCTCTTTGGCAAACTGCTGAAGTATTTCAATTAAATACACTATATGTCTTATTTGTATTTTCCATCTTGGACATTTTTGGCTTGACTTTGGTATTCTAAAGAATACCAGATAATAATAATAATAATAATAATTAATAATTAGAAATAAATAATCATTAGAAGTAGTCCTTCTTGTCCCATCTATGGCAGGCAATGTGTATGCAGCTTTGTGCTTGTTTTGTTTTCGTTTCTTATTTTTTGAATAAGTAGCATGCTGTTGCAACACTTTATTATATGATAATGTTTTAATGGTTGTGATTGTGTTACATTGTTCTGTTTAAATTGTAAAGTGCTTAGAAAGTAAGCACTATATATAATGAAACTGAACTTGAATTGACTGGTTCAGGGTCCTTTCTGATAGGACCATAGGCATGATATAAGGAATTATTCTGAGAGCAACTTTATGTATGTGGAACAAAAGGTAGGCTAAAAAACACACTGGGCTGTAGTTCTGAAGTCCTTCTAGCAGAAGTGACCACTACAAATATATGACTTCCTGGCTATAAAATTAATGCTAATGGACTGAGTGTGCTTGCAGTGAAACAAGGTCAATTACTCCAGTACAGTTTCTAGGTTAGAGGATGAGGAGTAGGGTTAAACCAGGGCTTTAGTTTGTATGTCTTTATATACTTAAAGAATCTTCTTCTAAAGACTTTTTATTCCATCATTTCAAATATTTCTTCTTGAGACTCACAGTTTATTTAAAAATGTTGCCTTCATGTGGTGTACCTGATGAAACAGAAGCTGTCATTTCATCATCTGTATAACAGACTGAGGTATTCCACTATTGATTTATTACATTCTTCTTTTTCAGTACCACATGCCCACTATTGATTTATTACATTCTTTTTCAGAACCATGTATCCACTATTGATTTTTAATATTATTCTTCAGGACCATGTGCTCAATATTGATTTACTACATTTTTCTTCATGACCACATGTCTTCTATTGATTTAATACATTCTTATTCAGGACCACATGTCCACTATTGATTTATTACATTCTTCTTCAGGACCACATGTCCACTATTGATTTATTACATTCTTTTTCAGGACTATATGTTTTTTCTCTCTTCATTTTTAAAGCAAAGAACGAAGGACATGCACCCTTTGACAAGTCCAAAATGGAGGGCTTTGGTTGTACTATAGACTAGTACAGTCTAAGTGGTTGCCTGTAGATTCTGTGTTCTCACCCATTTATATTCTTGTGTAATTCTTGCAATGTATCACAAGCATTTCCATAGCCAGCAAAAATTGTTTTAAAAGCATGACTTTTGTTGGAGCTGCATTAGTTTATTGGCTTATATCACCAACTCTTTTGTCATAGTGGGAATCTATGAAGGTTTATTACAAATATTGGTTGCAGATATTACCTTTAAAGTATAAACCTCATATCTTTAAAGTAATATCCTCCATCAGTTTCAGTTTCATAGGTGCAGATGGTCTTGGCTTTTCTTTTGTTTTTTTCTCTTTCAGACTGGATTATCTTCCTCTGTTGCTTTTTATGGACTTATTTTCCCACTGAAATCTCTCATCTTGTGGTTGTAACACTAGCTGTGGATGATGAAGTTACTTCTCCACCTCTTCAAACTTAATTTCCCATTTAGGCATTCCTTAAAACATGGTCTTGAGTTTTTCTTTAAGTAAGGAGGCCTAGAGGGCTTTTATTGTAATACTCCTGGTAATGACCACAAGATCATTTTAGATTATAATTAGAAAAAGTCTGGCAGTTGGCACAGAGCTGGCATTATGTAGATAAGTCAGAACAATCTGATAGTAGTTTGCACAGAGGATAAGGTTCCAAAGCTGCAGTTTCTGTGGTACATGGTTTGATTTCCTCAACCCTTATTTGCCTACTATGTGACTTTGAGCAAGTCACTTAATGAGACATTAAGGTCACTTCTTAAAAGGGACTATGTGTGCAGTGGGCCTACCTAATTAAGAAATAGGACTTATTTTTAGATTTTTGGGAAGGTTGGCATAATGGTCAAGGTGTCTATGTCACCGACACAAGGTACAGGGTTTGATTGTCACCTCTGAAGGGAAATTGGCTATGGTTAAAATGGCTTGCAAAGGCAGATAGCCTAGTATTTACATATGAACCTATGAAAAAATGTGTTCTCCTAGACAAACTGCACATCAAGTGTAGTCTTCCTGTGAATGCTCATTTTTTGGGACTTCGTGAGGGAAGACATAAGATGTCACAGTCTAGTAATGGTACCTGTGAAGAGCAAAAGAAAAAACATATTAACAATTAAATGTTATATGAAAATCAGACCAGTTCAGGTACTGTACATAACCTCTGAATTAAATTAAATCAAACAGCTGGAAAACAATACTTTAAGACGAGAATGTAGAATTAAAATGGGATGCATCTGACCATTGCAAGCAATAAGAACACATAAAAATAGCTTGAACAAGTATTGGATTTGATTAAGCTAATGAGAGACTGATATCACTGTCATACAGAGCAAGACCTATATAGGTCTGAGTTTGACCATAGCTACTGCTGAGAAATATCAAATTATCAAGATAGGTAGGATAGTCTTCTCTGTCTTGACTAAGTGTTGACACACTTCCTTTTAAAGTAAGATCACTCTTATGACATCAATATAATTTTGGTAATAAATTTTCTATTAAAGCATAACATCATTTCTTACCTTCAGGGTGAACAATTTCATTTTATTTTTATTTTTCCACTTGTAAACAGGGGTAGGACACTGATCTGTATGGAGAATTTTCAGGTTCTGCCTGGGAAAGTACAATAAGCAATCATACTAAACATGAAATGTCAAGCACAGTTTTCCAGATACAGACAATCTTGCTATAGCTAGACCAACAGTTTAAAGCTATATTATCAACATACAAATTTAAAACAAGCTACAAATGAAATATTTATAATATATGCTGTATAGCAGGAAAAAGGGTAGGGAAAGGCAAAAGAGGAAACAGAATGGAGAATGGAAAAAAGTTATGTATAAGAAGGTGGGTAGGAAAAAGGGAGAAAATCTGTCTGGGTGGATAAAGACAGAGTATAGCATCTGTGATGCATTGGATGTTAAAAAAGTTATGTGTGGTTTGTTATCTTACCTTTCCTATATCACTTACAGGTGGTTCCATTGTGAAAATCTTTTTTAGTTGGTTATGAAATTATTGGAAGTTGTTGAGTAAGTGGATTTTTAGTGGGATGGTCAATGCTCCACAGTTTATTCCTAGGGTTGTTAAGGAGGTGGATTTTATTGGGATATCAGGAACATTACCTGTTTTTATGGAACAGTCTAGGTTAAACTTAAAAGGTATAAGCACATTCTCCTAATTCTTGATGGGGACACTGTAATTCCTAAGTAAAGCCCTAGTGATAAGACAGTCAAGCAGCAATACAAGAATGTTGGTATATTGTTTATTTTTGTGCGGAAGAAAGAACATCAAATTCAGAGAAAACAGTGACTGGCACATCGTTTTAACAACCTCAAGATTTTGTGCAGTTTTCCTTTCAACACTTTAATTTCAGTATAAGGTATTGTTCTATTACCAGAACAAGAATTTCCTTGCAAATGTTATTTTCAACATCGGGCACATTTTATGAAAATATCAGATACAATTTGCTAGGCCTAATAGTCTCCACTTAACCTCTTGTTTTTCAGGAAACATAACAGCATTTTGAAAATAAATGTTAACAGAGAAAATTCTATTTGATAAGACTAAATTATAATGTTTTAGTTACTATCCCAATACATAAATATAGCAAAACAGTGACCAAAGTCAATTTAATTCTTATATTTTTTTATTTGGTCTGCAGACATATTACCAAACCAATACCAGCTACAGCACTTGTAGCATCTGTCGGGAGGATGAGAAATAGGAACTCAGATTACCTGCATATGTTAACAGCCTCCATGAAAACTTTACTGTATCTACCAAGACCTGCAAACATGAGCATGTGACATTTATATCCAATAGGTTACTCCCCATTTCTTAAATCCATAGCACTATATGTTACATCTCTCTCTCTCTCTCTGTCTCTCTCTGTCTCTCTCTTCTGCTTGACATTAGGAAAAGACTGGTCTCCTACCTTGCTTCTATATCTATTAAGTTGCTACCTCAGATCTGTAAAGACTCATGGTCTTTTTTAAGGTCCATCAACGACATCTCTTTTGACCCTTCATATAACTTCTTAACCATCGATGTGGTTGAGTTATATACTTGTATACCACACTGTGAGGCTATCGAATGGGTTGAATTGATGTTATTAAACCTAGGGGCCCCTAAAGATGAAATTGATGTTGTTACCCTCTTATTGGACATTACTTTAACGTCTAATTTCTTCATTTTCGACAACAACTACTACCTCCAAAAAAGAGGTATCGCTATGGGTTCCCCATGTGGAGGGAGCGTTGCTAATTTAGTGGTTGCTTACTGGGAAAAGACATTCTTGTTCAAAGACACCTTATTTAAAGAGATTAATAAATTTTATACGCGTTTTTTAGATGACGTGTTTATCCTTATACAAGGAGATGAAGACCGTGCCTCTAACTTAATTGGTAAAATGAACACCTCTTGTCCTTTTCTAACCTTCACCCACCACTTCTCCGTTAAGGAGACTGATTACTTAGATGTGAAACTTATTAAGGACATTGACAATAAGCGATTACTCTCAAGTATCTTTAGAAAACACACATACTGTAATGCTTTTCTACATTATTCCAGCAACCATCCATGGAAACAGAAAAAGTCCATAGTTAAGGGCCAATTAGTGAGAGCTACACGTATGTGTAATACGGAAATAGCCTTTGAAGTTGAGTGTTCCAATATTAAGTGCATGTTTTTGAACAGGGGTTACCCCTGTGAACTTCTTGATAGTTTAATCAATGAGGTGTCACTTAAAAGAGCGTCAGGGTTTTATAAACCACTACTCCTAAACTCTGAATTAAGTGACCCCCTGAATATAGAAAACATGCGAACACCAACATCTAGTCATGAACCCAGTTTTCTCTCACATGACAACAGCAATAATGGTCAAGTTACAGTTAGTCCAACACAAGACTTTAAGATCAGTCTTATCTTAACTCATAACAAACACATTGACAGTATGTGCACAATTATCAAGAAAAATTGGCATTTTATTGTGAATAATGCTTATTTATTGGAAATCTTGGGTTCTTTTCCCTCCTTTGTATTTAGGAGAGGTAAAAATTTAAAAGAACTGTTGCAAACAAGTGATTCTAGTACTTTTCCATCAAGACAAACTGGTACTTTTCCTTGTGGTTTTTGCAACTGGTGCAGGTTATTGAAAACAGGGAATTCCTTTGTTATAAGGGATGAGAAATTTTACATCAAACATAAGATTGGGTGTGATACCAAGTCTATTGTTTATATAGCACAGTGTAACTGCTGTGCTGCGTTTTATGTTGGTAAGACGGACCGAAAGATGCGTGACCGAGTCTACCAACATAATTACGCAATAAAAAATAAAAAAACTGACAATGCCCTTTCAAAGCATATTTTAGACCATACTGGACACAGTTTTTGTTTTATGGGCATTGACTTGGTTAAAGTTGGTATTAGGGGGGGCCCTCAGTCCCTTCTCCTTGAACTAAAAGAACTTGAATGGCAGCTACTTTTAAACGCTTTTTCCCCTCCTGGGTTAAATGAGACCTGCAACATCTCTGTCATTTTGAAATATAAAAGTTATTTAAGAAACTAAAGTGTTAATGTACCAGCTTCCTACTACTATGGGTTGTGTAACTCATTGAGGGTAGGATATTTATACTATTTGAGGAAAAATTTCCATAACATCATTAACATATGTATTAGACACATCTTTAAATGTGTAACTTAACTATGTTGTCTCCTCGGGGTATTTGTGTGCTTGAGAAAAAAAGCCTCGGTGTATTGAATTATTTACAATTGCATTTAAAACCACTTAAGGGAAATATAAGGTATTGTTTTTATAAAAAAGTGAATATAGTTAGAATGTTGAAGGACTTATGTAGTATTTGATTATATTTTTGGTCTTTTTTATATACAAAAAGTGTTTCGTAATGTAACCAGCTGTAAAGGAAATGACATCACAGAAGTAATCAGCTGTTGTATTTTAAAAAAAGCGCTTTGCGCCTTTTACTGTGTCTGAAGAAGCTTCTTCTTTGTGAGGAGCGAAAACGGTTTTATTAAAATACGTTAACATTATTTTTTCCTTGGCCTGAGTTCCTGAGTGGCTTGGTTTTCGCGTTGTGTTCATTTGTCATTTTATTTGTTGCTTTCGCTTGCTTCTATATCTGATTGTTTAAGTAGGAACAATTGCTATTCGATCTTGATTCAGTTCTGGTTTGTTTCTGGGACATTTCCTTTTGCTTTTCATACTTGTCATGGAGTAACTTTTCCTTGTAAATTTGACTTCTTGCATGGTTTTAATTCATCTAGGTTGCATCAGATCCCTTACCTCGGCATTACTCCCTTGAATAAATAACTTGTGTTCCCCCTATGCATTTAATCATAATCTCCTTAGGCAGCAAAACATCTGAGTCCAACAACTACACATTCAGTCAGCTGATTTTTCCAATGCTGAATGCATTTTGACTTTATCATTTTTTTATTATTCTTTTACTCTGGGTTACATTTGTTTAGATTGAGCTGTTGCTGCTGCAGCTTGGCTCCTCACGTCTATCCTCAGTGGACTTTCGAGGATCAACTGTCAGCTAAAACTGTCCCATTGCTGGACAGATAAGATCCCTTTGGGGAAAACTTTCCACTTTACTTATTTCTGTCAGAAAACTTACTTTTTTCTGAAAAATAAGTACATGGGGAGGCCATTTTTACTTTGTTGTAAAAAGTTGTTAAAAAGTTGTTTAAAACTACTTTTTCTGTGAATCAACTGTTGTTATTTTACTTTGTGGGGCTGGGGAAAGTGTTCAAAGTGATTTTTACTGTCTTTTTCTCAGAAAAAGTTACTTTTTTTTGCAGCTTTCCTGTTTTACTTATTATTGCTCCTAAGCATCCCCGAGAATCAAGAACTATTTTTGGTTTGACCATGAAACAATGTACTGATTTCTTGGTTTGACCTGCCAACCACAAAAGAAAAATAAAAACATTGTTAAGCACCCTTTGCCTCCACAACAGGCTGGTAATTTCCCTCAGCTGCAGACCACTCATTTTTTTCTTTGGATCACTCTGGTGTAATTCCTACAGCCACCATGGTTAGGCAAGTCCTCTGCAGTTATAGGTGTCCCCTTACTGGGCAAGGGAGAGCAACTCTTGTCACTTATGGGAGAACAGGCTTGGAAAGTAACACTGCTTTGCCAGAATGTTGTGCCCACCCGTGGGAAGTGGTTGCTGGCAGTACTGGCTCTATTTCTTTATCAATTACTGTCAAAAAGAGACAACAAAAATAAACATCTGTCTTCTCCTATGTCAGTTACTCTGGACAGGAATAATTTATTAGGCTTGGCTCAGGGTCTTGAGGTGGCTTTTGACCCCTCTTATAAAACTGTTTATGGTAAAAGAAAAAGGGATTCCTCTTTTTTTGAACAGGTTCAGAGACTGAACCCGTAGGGGAATGTGCAGTGACAGATACATTTTTTTCTGCTCAGGTTTCTGATTTAGATTCTTGGAGAGTGTGGAAACTGATTCTCCCACTGAGGGATTCTCTTTCTTGGATACTATTTCCTAGACGAATCACTGTTTTCAGTGGGAAAATATTGAGGTTTCTAAATCCATTAGAAAATATCAATATTTGTTTCAAATGGAATTTCTGGAACCTTCATCAACCCTCAAGTTTTGTCTGCTTTGGGGGGGTGATTTTGTCACAGCCTACAATTTCCCTGATAGTCAGTCTGCTGCTCCTAGAAAAGCAGATAGATTGCATATAAAGTTTGTCGGTCTGTCAATTTTTTATACACCAATCCCAGACCTGACCCAGTAACTATTGTTTAGTGAATCCAGCTGCAGCTATACACCTTGCTAATTCTAATCTCTCTCCTTCTGATAAGGATAGGAAGCCTTTTGACATGTTTGGGTAAAAGTGCACACTTCTCCAACTTTAAGTTTTAGAATTCTAAATTGTTAGGCCCATATGTTGAAGTTTATCCGGGCTAATTGTGAAAGTATGAAGAATGTTTTTGCTTCCTCTTGTGATACATTCTTCTTTGGGTAATTTAGTTTCTTCTGTTTCACAAGTCACTACTCATTGCCTAAAATGTATTTATGATTCTGTGGATACTGCCTCGAGAGCTGCTACTGCCATATGAACTGTTTTAAGGAGGTTTGCCTGCCTGCATTCATAGAACCTCCAGGAAGATGCCAAAAATTAAACTTTGAATTCTTCCTTGGACACAGATTTAGTTCTTGAACCTTCTACGGTAGATGTCAGCACAATCTCAATCTACAGACATCTTACATCCTGTCAGAGCAAAATTGTTTGGCAGACAAGCTGGCCAGGGCAGACTTTCACAAATGGAAATTGAATTGGGGGGGGGGGGGTCTTCCAGGAATTGATAGAGCTGTGGTGAACACCTCAAATAGATATTTTACCTTCTCTCTAAACAACCAGCTGGCAAAATTATGTTCTAGGACTCCACGAAAGAAGGGCTGGAAGACAGATCAGATACCTTTTCTTTTCCTTGGACAAGAAAGTTCCTGTATGCATTTCCACCATTTCCACTGATTTCTAGGGTACTTCTGAAGATTCAGAAGGACTCTTCAATGATCACTGTAGTGAGTCCCCTCTGCCCAGGCAACAGTGGCTCTCCTTTCTTTTGGAGTTGGACAGGAACAATTACCACAAACTTCCTCACAGACTAGATCTACTCACACAAGATCAGGGGTGTTTGGATGATAGAGTTTTATTACTCTGACTTCTGCAAGAGCAGTATTTGAATTGCAAGATCTTATGGTGGTCAACCTTATCTCTTTTTCCACAAACTAATCCTTATATGCCCAAAGTGAGATTTGAGTTTACATTAAGCCAATCTATCCATCTCTCTGTCTTCTTTCCCTGAATCTCCAAATGAGGGAGAAAGGATACTTCATACCTCGGATATCCACAGATAACTTACCATCTTGACAGAACAAAATATTTCAGAACTTCTAATCAGTGAAGGTAAGAAGAAGAGACAATCTGTGTCAAAACAGAACATTTCCAAATGGCTGTCTCAGAAGGTTCATTCTGCCAGTGCCCTGGCTTCAGCTACGCTCTTTTGGAAAGGGCTGGATTCTCAAAGTATTTTCAAAGTAGCAGCTTGACCCTCTGTGTGTGTACTTTTACAAATCACTATAAACTGGATTCCTTCAAGTAGAGGATAGACGTTGCTCAGACCTTTCTTCAGGGGCTCCTGGACACTTCTCATGTCTTCCTTTCTCCCTGTCACTTTAAGCTATGCTAATCTACCCATGCAGCTTAAGCTACTGCAGCAGTGATCATAATGATGAACATAGTACAGCTGTGAAATTAACTAACCATAACAGTCGATGTTCAAATGATCACTGCTGCATTACTCGCTCCCACCTTCCCCCTTATTTTTTATTGTTTTTTTCCAGGTAAACATATTTTTTTTCTTTTCTTTTCTTATCATTGTTCATTCTCAGTTCTTTAATTTCCATCTCTCTGTTGGCATGAAAACCTTGATTTGTTTGGTGCCCAAATCTGACTTTTAGTCAGCTCAGATTGGTGGCAAATGGTTTGGGCACATGAAATGTGCCCTGAAGTTTTAGAAGCAGGCTGTTATATCCTATGCAGGCTACTGTAGCAGTTATCAATTTCACATATTCTATTATACATTTACTTATACAACTGTACTTTCATCATGCTCTTCCTTTGTCATACCTCACACTAAAAGATAATCATTTTTTAAATCAACATTCTTTATTTCAAAAACACCAGGTAACATTTCATTTAAATATTGCCCTCAAGCATAGTGCATCTTCATTTCTTGCTGTGTTTGCTGACTACTTAATTGCTAAGTTCACAGATATTTATACAAGTAGTACAGCATCATATTAAACATTATCACTGGCCTAATGTCAGCAGTCACTGCTTTCCCATTTCAAAAGCATTAGTGTGTACTTAATTGTCCATCTACTGCATTATCTGTAACCTGTTGAATTTCCTCTTCCTTGTATCTGTTATTTGTGCGTTCCTCAACAGTTAATTTCCTTTTTTTAAATCTGAAACAACTGCTAAAGCTATTTACTTTATCCCCCTCCCATTCTGCAAATAAATTTCCAAAATTTTGTGGCAAACCACATGCATGAAGACATTTTCTTTAAAACGATCATTATTTTTTAAGGAAAGAATAAAAGACAATAGGCAGAAGTGTTACATTCTCACTTTGCCTGCCGTTTTCATATTTACTCGGTATCCAGTCCAACTATTAGTTTTCTAATGTTATTGCTTCCCCCATATAATTACTGTTACTAGGTTCAGATTTTCTTTCAGTACTGTGATATCCATTTCTAGTAGGAACAGTTGATGTGATGTTGCCCTACCTCATCTTCATTCTTAGCAGGTTGGGTTCGGATTGGATCCTCGGATCTGTCTCGGCCGTTATATTCAAACTTGAGGTCTTCGGTCAACTCGTGGCTAAACCCTATCATGCACTGTAACCTTTCTCAGATCTCGTTTGCCACTAAACAAGATTGGGTGCTTGTTCTCTGGCCAAGTATTTTCTTTATTGCTGTTCTAACTTTAGAAAGTGACTTTTTTGCTTGTTATTGCTTAGTGTGTAATGCTGTTGGATGATTTTCCGTTTTGGCCTTTGTATCCCTTCCCGGCTTTTATTCCTTCTTATTACTTTAAAAACAGTTCCTTTTACTTAGAGAGCTGTTTATTCTTAGCTCGTTTGAGTCAGAAGGCTTTAATAACCCTTTCTTTCTCTCTCCTGGGCATAGCCCATTTAAGTTAAAGAGTTGTGACTCCCTCTTCTTCTCTTAGTATAATTTGACCCTTTTTAGTTTACAGGGTCTAGTTAAAAAACAAAAAAACAAAAACTATATTATATTCTGTTTGACTTCCTTGTTTTTTACTTCTTGTTAAAGATGTCTACTAAGGACTCAAAACCTTTAAGTGTTAAGAAGTGTGAACCTGTGGTAAAAAGATGCCCTTAAGTGACAGACACACTCTATGTGTCTATTGCCTTGGGGCCATCCATCTCCAGGAGTCTTGCACAATTTGTCATGCTTTCAAACAAAGAGTGCTGCTGGAGAGGAAATACAAATTGATTTTAAAAGGATTATTGAAAACCCCCTTCTCAATGGCTTTAGAAGAAGGTCTGGGTTTATCTAAAAAGGATAATTCTTCAACAACCAAATCTGACAAGTTTGATAAATCTGACAGGTCTGGGAAGAGATCCTCCTCTTCTTCCTTTTCAGAACCATCAAAAAAGTTGCCAAAAATGTCCTCTCTGGATCCGAAGCTTGTTGGATCCAAAAAATCTACATCTGCTCCAACACCATCTAACTCTGTGCCAATTGAGTTTGAATTACGGAGCCGGTCTCCTACCTTGGAGCCATTCTCCTGCACTCTCAGATCACCCATACTACAAAGTTACAAGTCTCCTTCCCCTTCGACTCTGTCTTCCAGGAATCTTTTTGATGATGATGTGGATTGGGTGGTACAGAGGCTGCTGGGGACTCTGGTGCTAGCTAAATTATTGTTGGATCCAATCACCACGGCTTCGGATCCTACCACATCCACCTCTTCTGCTCTGATTCCTCCTCCAATCCAACCCCTGGCTTGGGAGTCAGAAGATCCGGAGCTGATTGTAGTGGAACTCTCAGATCTGAGACCTACTATGGGATCTATGAATCCGTCCATGGCTCCATCTTCCTCGGCTCCATCAGAACTCGAGGAGTCTAGGAGCTGACTCTCTCCAGTTGGGTCCAGGGAGGCGAGTCAGATCAGACAGATCTGACTATGCTTCTTGGGGTCTCGGTGCAGTTGAGTTTGGCTCCTACCTTGACCTTAGGCCCATCGTCTTTGGCTCTGTGGGGGGGTCCCTTGACTTCTTAGGATTCAGGGATTTTCTCAGACCAGGGACGCGGGGGCTTTTGAGGTGATAAGGAAAGTGCTGTCTCCACAGACAGCTCCACTGTCATCTCCGGATGTTCCTCCCAGAAAGGCGCTGGTGTCCACCTCTATACCTCTGCTTCCACAGGGATGCAAAGATCCTAAGTCTCAGAATGCCTAACCAGGTACCCCCCCACTCTTCTGAAACCTCCCCAGGCTACCCCAGAGGAGACCATCACTTCTGATATAGACCTCGATGATGGTGACAGGTCCTCACAGTCGTCTGCTAATGATGTCTCCTTTGAGACATCCTAGAAATGTTAAAACAGAGAGGCAGCTAGAAGTCCACCAACCCTTCCACTGAGGAGTCTGTCTACCTGAAGGCTTTCAGATCTCACCCCTCCACTTCTTGGGTGTCTCTGGCGTTCGATGAACTTAGGGACTTAGTCTTTTGAATGGCGTGGGAGTCCTCAGAATCAGTAGAACCTGTTCCTAGGAGGCCAAACAAATATATTACATCCCCTTCAGACAAGGTTTTTCTTACCAAGGGAGTCCCAGTAGATGCTATGGGTGTGGTGGTAGCAACCAAGAAAAGAGCTCTTAGGGACATCTTCTTCTGTCTATTCACGGAACAAAAAGTCTCAAACAATGGACAGATATGGAAAGTGCATTTGTCTTCAGCGACTTTTTCCCTCAGATCACTGAATTACCTTACCCATTTTACTAGGTTGCAGAGAGACCTCCTGAAAGAGCTAGGAGATACTCTCCAAGGTTCAGTAACTGAAGGGGTCTCAGACAAAGTGTCCTCTCAGCTCTCTACCTTAATCTCAATAGTCAACGCCTCCATGAGACTCATATATTATGCAGTGGATGGAGCAAGTAGAGCAGAGGGTTCTGGAATTTCCCTAAGGAGATATTCTTGGATGCACTTGTGTTACTTTGTGGAACCCTTTAAGTCTTCCTTTGTGAATGCCCAGTTCGATGGCTCATCTTTGTTTGGGCCCAAAGTCAAGAACACACTGACCAGGTGTGAGCAGGAAAGACTCTGTCTGCTGTAGGAGTCCATTTTTCCATGCTACCAGATCTTACTCCAAAGGTCAGAAAGGAAGTGGCAAAATGTGGTTCTGAAAATCTCAGTGATCTTTTCAAGACACATGTGGTGAATCTTCTCCCAAGGTCAGAGGGGGAAGTAGTAATGGAAGATGCTGACCATGCAGCAGAGGGGGTCCTTAGAATCAGGGTGACAGAGATTTTTTCTTTGGCAGGCCTTTCCAGCGATCCTGAAGGGAGGCCTGTCTGTCCATCTCTGGAGGCAGTTGGAGGTTGCTTATCTTTGTACCTAGAAGCCTGGTAATAAATAACAAAAGACAAATGGGAACAAAACATCATATCCAGACGTTACATCATCCTGTTCTCCCTTCCCATTCCAAAGACAAAAAAGGTTCCAGATGTTCCACCCAATCAAAAGGAACAAACAACTGTAGAAATTCAAAAGTTGCTAGACAAAAGAGTCATCCAAACAGTCCCCACAGACCAAGTAGGATCCAGAACTTACTTAAGATCAGACCTCTCAACCATACCGAATTCCTCGGTAAATACCAGTTTTGAGGGCAAAATATTGGGGTGCCATGAATTCCAGCATGGCCCCTTTAATTTCCGAATTTCCCCTTTTTTTTTTTTTTTTTTTTAGAAATACTCCTGACGTCATCACGTGCAGGGCATGCGTGATGACATCAGCTTCGGTAGACCGGTCTAACAACACATCATTCTTCCCCGGCTCAGCTGTAATTAACGGTAGCTTTTTATTTTACTTACAACTGCAGGCAGGAGAAACTTTACTTATTTGACACTGACAGTATATCTTTCTTCCCCAGCTCAGCTCCTTATGGTATTACTTTTACTAGTGTGTGTTAAAAACATTTTTAACAGCTGCAGGACAAACTGTGTTTAATATTAATGGTATTATTTTTACTGTGTGTTAACAGGCAGGAGAAACTGAAATGTTGGAGAAACCTTAACCTATTACTTTTACTGGTATTTACTGTGTGTTAGGCTTAATGGCTGCAGGTGAAACTTATTAACTGTGCGTGTGTGCTTTTATTGTGTGTTAACGGATCGTTAATGGTGGCATTACGGTAGCATATTACTTTTATTGTGTGCTAACAGGCAGGAAAAATTGAAACATTGGAGAAACACTTAACTTTTCATTTATTTAACTTGTACTTTTACTTAGTAGCTGCAGGACATTTACAGTATTACTTTTACTGTTATTTACTATCATACTATGTGTGTTAACAGGTTTAACAGCTGCAGGAGAAAGTCCAAAAAATGTATTAACCGTATGTGTGTTAATGGAATATTAATGGCTGCATTATTGTCATACTTTTACTGTGTGTTAACAGGCAGGAGAAACTAAAACATTGGAGAAACGTTTAACTTTTCACTTATTTACCTCGTACTTTGACTTAACAGCTGCAGGACATTTTGGTATTACTTTTACTGTTATTTACTGTGTGTTAATAGGCTTAATGGCTGCAGGAGAAACTTAACCATGTGTGTGTGCTTTTACTGTGTGTTAATGGCTGCATTATGCTATTACTTTTACTGTGCGTTAGGCAACCTTTTACTTAATTATTTAACTCATACATGTACTGTGTGTTAAAGGCTGCAGGCAAGAGAAACTGGTGTGTTAAGGGGAGCAGACAGGAGAAATTGGTGTATTAAGTGGGTTCTACTCCCACAGTATGTAGATGGATTGCTTTTGCTGATACTGTACTGTGTTGTACTTTTAAAGGGCGTGGGTGCTGCAGTCTTGAGAATTTCATCTTTGGCGGAGATACCTAGTAACTATGAACCTGTTATCAGTTTGCCATCCATTCCTTTCATTAGTTACACATCTTACACAGATCTGTTTAATGTGGAATTATTTAGATGACTTTTACTTCCACAGAGATTGTACATATTTACTGCTACTGGTGGATTGTAGAAGTTTGAGTAGACTTTTATGATGGGATGGAAATTTTCTGAACTGGGCAGTTTTGTCATAATTGGTTCATGCATTTTGTTTCATTGTTTACTGGAAAAATGTTCAAAACAATAAATTTAAAACCCACTCTAACAAGTGCAATGTATTATACAAAGAATGTAAGTTAATACAATCAGGAATGTGTATCAAAGAACACATGTATGTTTCATGTGCAAGGGGCCTATGATTTGAAAACAGCCCAAACGTAATCTTTATTAGCCACTGGCTAGATGCATTTTCTTTGAAAGTGGGTTTCAATGTTGTTTTAATGAATGTGAGTTTCAAGGGCAGATAAGTTTTAATGCTAAGTCTGTTTTCATTGTGAGACTGTATTGCTTTGTTTAGCAGATGTTTATTAGTGTTTGTATGCTATAAAATGTAAAATAAAAGTTTTAAATGAAATCCAAATAATCATCGTTGAAGTAAAGCAAGCATACACACATTGCAGTGTTTATGGTAAATGGGGAAAAATAGCCAAGTAATGAGACATTAGAACGGCTGTAGGGGGGAGGGCTGTGTATGGGGGCCCCATTCAACTATGATTTGGTGAAGGGGGAAGGGCAGCAAACTCAGACAGCCCCGGGTGGCACAAACTCAAGCCATGCTACTGATCAGTAGGCCATGGAGAATGACATTTGGAGGTTCTAGCAAACTATATTATTCTTTTGCTAAGATTAGAATATTGCCTACCATTAAATGCCCTACTTTTACCACAAAACTCACATACTACTGCAAGTCACCAAAATCCTAAGGTTCATCATCTTCCCTCTTCTCAGTGAACATCATTGTTACACATTTAAAAATATTGTTACCATTTACTACAGGGTCTGGGCTGGGACCATATTTTGGTTGTCTGTTCTTCAGTTTCCGTTTGAAAGTTGGTATCCTACAATTATATTGGAGTGGGTGGGGTTGCATAATTATGTATTCAAATTTTATTTTAATCAGTGTACAGATTTGTACCTATTTTTCATGGGCCTTTATCCAGATTTTTTATGTTTCCGGGTTGAGAGGTATGCTCAAGATTGTTTTTAGTTCCAAAGAAAACAGTGGACTGGAGACCAATTCTGGATCTCAGCATTCTAAACAAATCAGTAAAAAAGACCACGTTCCAGATGGTGAAACTGCAGCCAATACTCCCATTCCTGGGAAGAGACAGTTGGATGTGCTCTATAGATCTCCAGGATGCGTACTACCACATAAAAATGGACAGGTGATTCAGGAGACACCTGCTCTTTTGGCTGGGAACCAGTCATTAAAACAATGACAATGGCCAGCATATGCAGCATAAAGTATTTTATTAAATAAATAAAAAGATGTCAAAACGGCATATAAATGCCAAACAGCCTATAACTTCAAACTGGTTTCGGCTCTATAGCCTTCTTCAGTGAAAAAGCAAAAAGACATCTGTGAACATTCCTTACAATTTATAATTACCATCAACCAATAGCATTTTGGTATAATCAAACCACAAGCTGGTTAGAAAATTAAAGACATAGCAAGTAATAACCATTTAGACCTAACAAAAACTAAACTAGTATGTAATGAAGTCCTATATATATGCAAACAATATACACCAGAAAATAATATATGTATACATAATATCTAAGCATAAATATATATTCATAAGAATACCTCAAGTATATATAAATAAAAAATGAAGTTATGTATGCATATAGTTATAACAATAGTAAATTCATCAAATTAGTTTAAATGTTAACAACCAAATAGCACAATAATTTGTATAAGAATATTATCAGAAAATTAGTAAATAAGGCATCATATATAGTCTATAAAATGAAATATTACTCCTATATATAATATACATAAATATATGTATCATACTATCAAACACTAACCATGGTAATAATAAATATACATATGTATATCCAGTGGACTGTATAACTAATAATAAATACACAGATACCTAGGCATAAGAAAAAAATGTTTTGGTTAGCCATAACATAAACCACTACATATTTCTATAGCCATTGGTACGCATTCAAAATCAAAATTGAGTTTTACAACTAGCAAATATAACTAGTTGTATATAGTTGTCATACAAATATTATGCTACATACATACATAAGATTTTAATCTACAAATGATAATTTAGCCCTGGGGGAAATAGGGCATCAAGATGGATAATCCAATATTTTTCATTATTATTAAGTATGGTATGCCACCCTTGTTGATTATTTCGATCCCCCATTATTCTATCAATGACTGTAAACATAAATTTAGCATTCTGATGTTTAACCATATGCCTATACAGGACATTGGTTTCCTTTTTGTTTTAATGTCACTTCTATGTTCCCCCATCCTGATTCTGAGTGAACGTGACATCTGTCCGACGTAAAAAGCTGAACACTGACATTTTGCCAGGTAAATAATCCAGGTACTACTACAGGACAAACTAAAAGGAAACCGAAATATTGGAATATCCATCTTGGTGTGCTATTTCCCCCAGGGCTGAATGATCATTTGTATATTAAAATCTTATGTATGTATGTAGCATAATATTTGTATGACAACTATATACAACTCGTTATATTTGCTAGTTGTAAAACTCAATTTTGATTTTGAATGCATACCAATGGCTAAAGAAATATGTAGTGGTTTATAATAAGGTATGGTTATCTTATGGCTAACCAAAATTTTTTTTGTTATGCCTAGGTATCTGTGTATCTATTATTTGTATGCTGTTTTGACATCTTTTTATTTATTTAATAAAATACTTTATGCTGCATATGCTGGCCGTTGTCGTTGTTTTAAGTCTTAGTTTGGCAGGGCATACCTAACTTGCGAGGAGTTTGGTTGGTCTACAGCCAGTCATTACCAGTTTCGAGGTCTGCCTTTTGACCTCACTACAGCCCCTAGATGTATAGCAGTAGTAGTGACTCACTTGAGACATTTAGGATTCCAGGTGTTTCCATACTTAGAAGACTGACTTCTAACCGCCACAACCAGGCATCTACTAATACAAGCAAGAGACACAACCTTACAACTTTGCTCTCACCTAGGCATTATAATAAACTAGGAGAAATCTGCCTTACTGCCTTCTCAGAAGGTGGTTTTCATAGCGGCAGAATTAGACTGTACAAACATGATAGCCAGACCCCCTCCAGAAAGAATTCAAGTTCTAAGACATCAGATTTCATACCTTCTAGAAAAGAAGAAAGTACAAGCAAAGATAGTTCTAAAAATCCTGGGAATCATGGCAGCAGCAATAGTTCTGATCCCACTAGCTCATCTGCACATGAGAATTCTGCAGTGGTTACTGTCCACTCAGTGGTCTTTGCAAGACCTACCAATGTCTCACAAGATATTATTAACAGAAACTTGCAAGAAGGACCTTTGTTGATGGCTTTACTCCACTAACTTTAGGTTGACCATTTGTACTTTCCCAACCACTAACCACAGTGACCACGGATGCTTCTCAGATAGAGTGGGGGGGGGGGTATTATCTGGGAAAGACAGTCCAAGGCACCTAGCAAGATCACGAGGTTCACTTGCACATCAATGTCCTAGAGATGAGAGCAGTGCTTCTAGCATTGCAAGGATTGCAGGACTCTCTTCTGCTGGGAACTATGGTAGTACAGACAGACAGCATGTCAGTTGTGTGGTACATAAACAACAAGGAGGGAACAGATCTTATCCCTTCTGTCGAGAGGCCCTGAGAGTATGGCAGTGGGCAACCTTCTCCCAATGTTTTCTGATAGCAATGCACATCCCAGGGAAATCCAACGTGATAGCGGACAAACTCAGCAGAGCGATTCTGATGCCCCATGAGTGGTCCCTGAAACAAGAAGTAGCTGAAAAAGTTTTCTGCAAATGGGGCCACCCATGCTGCGACCTTTTTGCCACATCCATGAATGCCAAATGCAGCATCTACTTTGCCCTTATTCCCCCTCCGGGGGAATCACCAAGGGATGCACTTGTTCACGATTGCCCCTCAGGTCTCCTCTATGCCTTTCCTCCTTTACCTTTAATTCCCAAAGTACTTCAGAAAGCCAATTACTTGGGAAGAGACTTGATACTCATTGCCCCATACTGGCCTTGTCAAATCTGGCTCTCCTTCCTGTGGCCTCATCTTTGGGAGGAGCCTTGGATTTTGGACTCACTCCCAGACCTTCTGACTCATGTGTCAGGAACGCTCCACCCATCCCTTCAGACCCTCAAACTGACAGCTTGGCTGCTCCAATTCCAACTATAACCACATTTCCAAATCTATCTTCTTCAGTTAAGCACATCCTAATTTCTTCCCATAAAGCTTCAACAAGAAAGATATATAAGAGCAAGTGGAAAAGATTCTCCTTATGGGCCTCTCATAACCACATTGACCCCTTTTCTGCCTGAGTTGATTCCATTCTAGAATTCCTAATGAAACTGTTCAGTGAGGGTGCAGCTTCAGCTACCATTAGAGTTCAGCTAGCAGCTATATCCAGTTTCCATCTTGGTGAATTAGGCTCAAACATAATGTCTCTTGGGCTATGCAAAGCCTTTCTTAGAGGTACCTTGTTGTTAAGACCCCCTATCAAAGATCCTCCAACTCCATGGGACTTGAATTTTGTCTTATCTCATTTAATATTTCCCCCTTTTGAACCTGCATACTTGCTTTTCCATAAGGACAGGGTCTCCTTACGAACAAATCCTTCCTTTTTACCCAAAGTATCATCAGAGGCAAATCTGAACCAAACAATAGAGCTGCCAGTCTTCTTCCCAAATAACCAGAATAAGGCAGAATATATGTTGCATCAACTAGATGTGCATAGACAATTACGTTTTTATTTGCACAGGACTAAGAATTTCCAAAAATCCAACCAACTATTTATTTGGGTATTTTTTATTTTTTATTTATCTGGAGCGTTTCTCCCCGGGCCTCCGCTGAAAACAGGCTCTGTGGAACCTAGTCGGACATTCCCGGTCAACAAATGTTAAATAAATAAAAAAAAAATAAAAAAAAAAATATTTCCTTTTTAGACTTAAAGAAAGGTTCTCCCATTTCCAAGGCAACACTTTCAAAATGGCTTTCAGATTGCATAACCTTTATCTATAAGGCTCAGAATAAGGATCTTCCTGGAAGAGTTAAAGCTCACTCTACAAGAGCCATTGCAACCTCTTCAGCCTTTCTTGCTAGATTACCAATTGATACCATTTGTGCAGCAGCAACATGGGTACTTTGGCCTCCAGGAACAGGTCCTCTTTTGGGTCTACGATTCTGAGGAATTGAGAGTCACCCAAGATGATAAGTGCTGGGGATGCTGTCCCAACCTGGTAAGAATGAAGGCGAGATAGGACAACATCACATAAAGAAGTTATGTACTCACCATAATGTTCCATGTTTGTTGTCCATCTTCGCCTTCATTCTTACATTCCACCCTCCTTCCCCCTACCCTTCTGATTCCTGAAAGACTGAGTCTATATGATTGGATAACCTGAATCTCTGACCTTCTTCTATTGACCCTGGTCCTTATAACTCACTCTTTATAAGAGCAAACAAGACTTGGGAAAGGTTACAGTGCATGCTTGGATAGGGTTTAGCCATGAGCTGGCAGAAGACCTCGAGTTTGAATATAAAGGCCGAGATGGATCCGAGGATCGGATCCAACCCCAACCTGGTAAGAATGAAGGCGAAGATGGACAACACAAATGGAATGCTATGGTAAGTACAGGACTTCTATTTTTGTTGGTTGAATATCCTTTTTTACTGTTGTCTTTAGCAACTTCTCCATTTTTTTTAATTCTGATAGCACTGGGCAATCCCAAAAGATAGGCAAACAGGAGCCCCTACTTCCTGTTGCACTTCCAGCAATTATAAGATAATTAGTTTTAAAAATAGTCCACACAGAGCAGTCATTTAGCTTGGTTAACAAATTTTACATTATAGAAATAACTGCACAGGTCTATAATGAAGCTCAAGGACTATTTGACCCATGTTGGACCCATGTTGGAATTTGCAGCTTCCCATGTAGTCACTGAACTTCTTTTTTTTTTTCAAATATAATTTGTATTGCATTTCACTTCTATTTAAATACAAGAAAAGAATGACACAGAAAATATACATACAAGCTACTTGGAATATCAAGTTTCAGTCGTCCAAATATGATATACATAACATAAATCATCAATGTTAGGGTAACAATTGTACAGAATTGTCTAATAATCAAGCTGCTCTTAATGAGCTGTAAAACAGACATTTACATAAAGATAGTATACAACATATTGGAAATGTGACATTAAAACATTGCAACCAGATATTCTAGTCTACCTAAATAAACATTCTGTCTTGCACTATGTACAATATATACACTGATGTCACTTTAATGTTCATCTTATATGCGTTTGCCATGACCTGTACACTGTTATTGTGGGTATTTCTATAATAATTGCCTTTAGTTTCCCTTAATTATGTAAAATAATATTGATGGTGAAGTCCCTTGGTCATAAATCAGTTTTGTCCTAGGATTTCTAAAAGTGTTTTCCAATGTTTCTGATAGTAAGATAGTTTTTTTTGGTTTCTTGTAATTAATTTGCTGGCTAATAAGCATTTTATAGCCATTCTTTTAAATTCTTCCCATGTGATTTTACTTCTAACCAGTTTTGGGCTATATATGATTTGATCATTGCACACAATGTGACTATGATGTGTTTATTTTCATTTGAGAAATTATTAGGGAATATATGTAAAATTGCCATTTCCCATGACAGGGTAGATTTGGTGTATCCCTTTTTTCTAACTTGGTTCTTAGAGAACACCACAGCTTGTAAACATTTTTACAGCTACAAGAATATGAAGGGTGTCAGCAACACTGTTTTGGCATATGGTACAATAAGGGGAGTGGGAGGGATTAATTTTGCTAAGAAAAAGTGGTGTATGATACGCATTGTTATTGATCATAATTTGGGTATAAATTAGTTTTTTAAGGGGAGTTAATTTCAAAGTAAGTTCAATAGCATCAGATTTTTGTTCATCAGTTATCTTATTATTTTTCTCTTCCCAAATTTTGGACTATAGAATTGCATCTTGATATCTCATTTGTGTTATTACTCTATATGTATTTGATAACATTTTAGATCTCAACAGTAGCAGGTTAATAATTTATTTATATACCTGCATGTCTTGGTTGTCTATTTTGACATTCATAGTAACTCTGTTGATCGGGTATATTAATTGATTATGGTATTATAGCTTTTATTTACTTCAAGTTTTTGTCTAATATTGTCAACTGAGAAACTTTTGATCTGGTATAGGTCCCATACAGTGATATTTTTAATTTTTGGATACTGATTCAGGTGTAATATAGTATTGTTTAATTTAATATTAGGATTAAGGTGTACTGGCTGTCCCAATACCAAAGTATCTTTAAGATTTAGGGAAGCTACCAACTTTAGAAATATTACTGTGTTTCTTATTATTATGGGATGAACCTTAAAATGCTTTAAAGTCTTAGAATTTAGAAAGGGTACTGCTCTAGGGTTTAAATTGCATGAGATTAGATGATTGTAATATATTTTAATCCATAGTGGATACCATGCTTTGTTGGATGGTTCAAAATTTGCTATTTGTATAATTTGACTAGCGTTTAGTATGTTGTAGTATGTTTGGAATTCAGGTAGGCCTAGGCCCCCTTTTTGATTGGGTAATGTTACTGTAGTGTATTTTATTCTTGTACTTTTTGGATGCCAAATAAACTTTCCTAGTAGTGTTTCAAGTTTGCAGAAGAAGTTTTTTGGTATATTTTGGTTAATAGCACTAAAATGAAACAATAGTCATGGAAGAATATTCATTTTAACTATGGCTGTCTTAGCTAGTGGAGATAGATTGAGGTTTAACCATCTCTTAGTGTCTTCAGTGATGTTAAACTAGGTTTTAAACAAGTTGTTTTTAGTCATGTCAGATTGGGGGTGAGTGAACATAATACCCAGATATTTGAGATTATAATTGACTTTAATTTCAGTTTCACGGAAATGGAATTCCTTATGTCCTAGATCATTCATAGGGAATATGATGGATTTATTAGGGTTAATCGTATAATTAGATATTTTTGAGAATTTTTCAATGGAGTTTAGTATCTTATTCAAATCAGTATTAGGGAATTCAAAATAAATGTTAAGATCGTCAGCAAAAGCTGTATACTTTATTGGGACTTTGGAAATATTCATAATATGGTGGTAAGGTATTTGTGATATTTTAAGCAGCAGAGGTTCTATGTATATATTGAACAGGTAAGGTGATAGTGAGCATCCTTGCCTTGTACGGTTCACTATTTGAATAGGCTTTGATTTCTTTTTTATGTATAATTAGTGTTGTTGGGGCATTTTTGTATAAAGCCCTAATCATGTTATATATAGCCCTCAGGAATACTAAATTTCTTGAGTATATTTAATAAAAAATCAAAATTTACTCTATCAAAAGCTTTGGTTGCATCTACTGACAGTGCATAGCTAGGGTATTTATCATTTGCTTTTAAACTGACTGAATCAATAGTAAGAATGTTGTCATATATTTGTCTGTTGTTCATAAAACCTAGTTGCTCAGAAGATGTAATGTGAGGTAGAATTTGTTTGATTCTACTAGCTAGTATTGTAGAAAGAATTTTAATATTAATATTTATGAGTGCTATCGGCCTATAGTTATTTGGGTTTGATGCATTTGGGTTTTGGTATAAATATAGTTTTTGAGTTATTGATATACAGGTCTTTGGTACAATATTTTGTTATGTATCTGTATACTTTCAGTAGTATAGGAGCTAACTGTTTCTTGAAAGTCTTGTAAAATTCCGCCATGTAACCATCATGCCCTGGTGATTTACCTGATTTCAACTTATTTACAGTAGCAATGATTTCTTCTACACTTAAGGGAGCTTTAAGATTATTTGTGTCTCATTCAGTACTGGAAATTGTAACTCTTTGGTAAATTGATGAAATAATGACTCATTAAACTGGTCTTGGGGGCCATATAGTTTTTGGTATATCTCTTCAAAAGCTGCAATGATCTCTTCATCTGTCTCTAAAGGTTTGTTATTATAATTTAGTTGCTTCATTTTGATAGGAGGATTCTTAATGTTTATGATTCTTGCCAGTGCTTTTGAGGGCAATTGTAAGTGTGACATCACTCCCTTTCAGAACCCCCCCCCCCCCCCGTGCATACCCACGCTAGCCTACTACCTAAAAGAGAGGTAAAAGGAATATTAACAACTATAATACAAAAGGTTTCTGTCATTCTAAGTCCCAACAATAAAACATCACACATAACAGCGTGCCCACACAAATTGTGTATAAAAGATATGCATTCTAACCCTTTTGTTCATTTGAAAATAATTAAGCTGAGCATATTTTAACTGAAATTTATATATCTAGCTTAATAGGCAAATAGCAATCTAATCAAAATATAGTACAAAGCAAACTATCGCATTTTAATTGCGTTCACACATAGAAGAGTAACAACATACACAACTAATTTTACCTTAATATAGTTTTGTCAAACAGTGTTTGCATGTTCCTTGTTATGCTGGTCATACGTACGTTCCTTTTATATATATATATATATATATATATATATATATATATATATATATATATAGCAGTTCTTTTACTTGTTGGGTCTGCGTTTACTGGTACAGTTATATCCCTGGGTGTCCGTTTATCATGTAAGAATCGAGCATATATACAAAAAAAAAAAAAAAAAAAAAGCATTGTGACCATAAAAAGAAATAAAATATGATACAGAAAAACAAAGAATCCCTATATATTCTCTGCTGTACAAGATTGGTATGCTTACACTTTATGCATACTTATTTTAAAGCTTAAAAAAGCATATTTTAACACTGTAAAACACAAACCTTACTACAATGGTTTGCTTTTCCTAGTATGGGCTGAGTATTTATTGCAGCTGCAACAGCTGCTACAGTTTCTGACCCAGAAGATTTTATTAGTCCAGCTTGTATATATTCAGGAAGGAACAAGAAAAAAAAAAAAAAAAGCAGCACCTATATATTACCATTTGTATATAATCAATTAACCTGCGGTACTATTTCTAGGCTAGATTTACCTTCCATACACCATATACACGAGAATCTTCACTTTTTGAGTCAGGAAAAAGTAAATCCACAGGTATTCTGTTACGTGAGAGCCTTACTTTCATTTTGATTTGCAAACGCTGGTTTTCTGAGATGTTTTAGGCTTGAATGGATATCATAGTTTTTCCTTTGACCTCAGCCTTGCTTAATTTTCCTGATTCATGGTTGCAAAGGATTCTGGGTAATGTATTTCATTCGCAACAGTGTGGAGATGTTCCCTAAACTGTAGTTGGAGTGCCCAAATGAAAAACAATGGACCCAAGCAGAAAACAGGTATTTTAGGTATTTTACTTTGTCATTGAGAGAATTAGTATGCCAAAAATACACAGAAACATATAGTCTTTGTATTAGCCTGTTTGTGTAAAAAAAAAAAAAATTACTTCATGGCAGTTCTTTAAAAGCTTTGAGAAAAGCTGTTTTTGCTTCTTCTTTGTTTGTAACTGCATAATTTAAGCCATTGTATTGAAAATGCAGAGTTGCTGGGTATTTCATTTGGAATCTAATGTTTTTGCTTACTAAGTAAGTGCAGTATGGTGAAAGAGCTTGTCTTCTGTTTTATCTGTAGAGGCAGATCCTGAGCAAAGGTTATCTTGCAGCCATTCCATAGAATATGTTTCCTTTTTTTTGCAGCTTGAATTATTTCTTGAGCATGTCCAGCATTTAGAATTCTTACATATATTTGCCTGGGGGCATCCAGGGTCTGAGATTTTCTCAGAGCATGATGTGTTCTTTCAATAACATTTTTTTGGGATAGTTCTTTGTTTTTAAGAAGGAGACTGAAGATTTCCTTTGCTACATTAGCTAGCTGTGACTGTTCATATTTTTCTGGGATGCCTCTGAGCAATACATTATTTCTCCTTGCTCTAGCTTCCAGATCAATCATTTTTTGTTGTATTTCTTTGACTGAATTTTCAGTGATGGAAGAAGCTTTCTGTATTTCTTCTATCTTTGTCTCATTACTCAGTATTCTAGCCTCATTTTTGTCCAGTCTGGTTATTATTTGATCCAAGTTATTGCCAAACGCTGTAAGTTTTGAAGAGAAAGATTTTATTTCTGTTTGCAGAGGCATTAAAGCTGCTTTTAGTTCTTCCATGTCAAAAGATTGATCAGTTTTTGGTTTCATTTGGTTCTTTGACACTTCAGCTTGAGATGTGGTAGTTTTCTGCCTCTTAGTAATAACTTCCTTGTCTGGAGAAGCAATTTGAGATAGAGTTGTTTTAGATGTGTGTGTGTTTCCATTTGGTCCATTTTTCTTTGTTGTGTGAAAGCTTGCTTCTTTTCTTAGTTTTTATAGCTGCTACTTACTGCTTGCAGGCCCAGGCATATGTACAGGAGTCACTGCTTAGTCATCACCCGAATCCAAGGTATGCATTTCTTATTTTTACACTCAGAAGATAAAAATAAGCTTCACTCAGGTAGAGACTTAGGTTTAATACGCAGGAGTTGCTTTTTGTAGATTTACACTGTAGCAGTAGCCTTAGATGAGGTTAGATTTGAATTTAGTAGTTGGAGCAAGCTGAAGTGTGTGCACTCTAGCTGGCGGCCATCTTAGAATCCAGTCACTTAACTTCTTGAAGTTGTGAATTGATAGGCTAAGTTTAATTGAGGGGGGGAGCTTGTTCCACAGATGTGAATCTTTGAGATATGAAATTATTATATTTCACAGCATGGTTGATATTAATTTTTATTGAAGCTGAATGATCATTTGTTTTCAGGTCACCTACTATTATTTGATGCTTGGTATACAAGACAAAGGTCTCCCTTAATAATGTGATAAGATACAGAGCAGAGAGAGTTGTTGTAGTCTTTTCACTATGAGGCAAGTCTTGAAGCCCTTTGATTCCCTTTGTAAGGAGTCATTGTACGTTTCCAGTTGCACCAAATGGTGTATCTGTAGGCTATAGAACAGGATGCAATACTGTATAATTGGTCTGATAAAAGCTATATAAAGAAAGAGAGTTATTGCTCTGGCATGAATATCTACCCCATGGATGATCAGGTGTGCAACTTCCTATCCTTTGTGGATGGTAATGGGTATATAGGTATCAGATGGAAAGTCATCATCCACAAGAACCCTAAGTTCTTTCACTATTTTGTCAAGTTTCCATTGTTACCTATTTATAGAGTGTAAAGCTGCAGCCATCTGACTAGATGATGAGTCAGCTGACAAACACAGCAGACAGTTTTGACATCTGAGAAAAATATGGCAAAAAGGAGTGGTCCACAGAGACACAGCTCTGAGGAACTCCACTGGTAATAGACAATTGTGAAGATAGGAGTCCAGTTCATACCTGCTTTGTATGGCCACATAGGCAGTTTATGACCCATGCTATTACAATTGTATTTATCAGATCCTTGAGTTTATGTGAGATGATTCCATAATGGAGAATAGTATTGTATGCTTTAGCCAGATTGAGGCAAGCTGAGTGGACAGACAAGCATTTATGCAGGGCAGTCATACTTCAAAAATTACATTAAACATATATGTTTGATGTTAAATGCACAAGCCTACCTTTGGCAAAATTGTACTGGGTTAAATCTGTGTAAATAAGTTCCATGATGATTCTGTCCATCACCTTACACAATATACTTGTGAGACTGACCACAAAATTCATTTCTGGCACTTTATCAAGGGCATATAATTTTGATATTCTCTTCTCCCTAAAATAGCCTCCCTTCATATTTAAACTAAAACATTGTCATATTATATTTGCCTACCTGATACTTTATCCAAAATGTATTCATCTGTCTCACATCATTGAATGGCACATAACATCAAGAAACCGGAAATCAAATGGAAATCACTTTATGAAGTGTCTCAAAAAATACAACTCTTATGAGCATGCTCTGTTAAAATACCTGATTGGTCACACTTAGAACCGGCTCCCTGCTGATATCACTCCAGCTCCCTGGCTCTGTTAAACATATGCCTTGTTTACAGTCTCCAAGAATAAATGTCATAACAGATAAAGAGATATTAAATCGTTTAGTACTTTCCTAGCTCTCCTTCAAAGCTGTTTGTCATATTTGTGCTATTCCAAATGATTTACTACTAGTATTTGTAAACATTGTCTGCTTATCTAGCTCAAGGCAAAAACTAAAGTGAACCACCACACTAACTTAGTGTTCCATGCATGTCACCTCTGTACTGTCGACTGTTCTAACTCCTAGCATTATAGCTTCAGTAATTTAAATTTTATCAGTGTGATATATGTATTTTGCCAGAGTTCATGTGTGTGTGTGTGTGTGTGTGTGTGTGTGTGTGTGTGTGTGTGTATGTGTGTAAATATATATATACACACACACACACACACACACACACACACACACACACACACACACACACACACACACACACTCACACAATAAATTATTTGTCACAGTGTAATATTTTATCATTATTTTTTTAATCCATTCCATACTGTCAGTATCATCTGTATGATGTGTGCACATACAAAACAATCTCCCCCTGGGACTTGGATTTGCCTTTTTCCATCTGGACAACCTAGTAAACGAAACAAAACAAAACATAAATATGCAACAAGCAAACAAACAAAGAAATGGGTATTGCTGATGGCTCAGACAAGTGACGAATACAGGTACTTTTAAGAAATATGTAAATAGCAATACTAAAATATTCCACAAGATGGCAAACTATTCAAATATATATATATTTTTTCTTAGCACACCCTTACTCTTTCTTTATGCAATGAATTGCCTGAACTATATTTCAATTAATTTATAATAATATGAAATGTAATAACTTATACGACCATGATAGTAGCTACAGGAAAAAACTGCACTTACAAACATGTTGCTGCTGAAGGTGAGTGTTCAAAATTTACCTTAATGCACATGCTGTATAAATCCAAAATTAAAGTATATTTAGTTATAGACCAGATAACTACTGCTGACAGAATGATCCAAGAGTGTATTCCCACTAGTTATATTGTGTTGCAGTTTAATAATTATTAATACATATAATTGTGTAATATTATTTTGTGTTCTTAACGCATGAATTTGGTATTTTAAAACATTATATATGTAGTTCTTCTTTCGGCTTTTCCCGGTTAGGGGTCACCACAGTGGAACTCCGGTCCGCTAATGATTGGCAGTAGATTTTTATGGTGCCGAGGTGCCAGCCCGATGCCCAATCTTCAACGAAGATACGCCCATTCACGCATGTCTTTCGAACACAACTTGACCCTGGGGAGGACATGCAGACTTCACACAGAAGGCGCTCCAGCCGAGAATGGAATGGGAGAACCTCTTGCTGTGAGGCGACAACGTTAACGCTGCACCACCTTGGCTTAAAACATTATATATGTAGTGTTAACTGTAAATGGGCAGTTCAGGAGAATCCAGATGTATCATTTCAACCATGCTTAACACAAACACATTTTTATCTTATCTCTTGTCTTCCTGTACCCATACTGACCCATACCTTGTAATGTTGTGTAATGTCATAATTTGTCACTGTGAGGAATATTCTGAATAATATCAGAAGAAGGAAAGCCACAGACAGCTTGAGCTGATTACATTCATGGAAAGGATTTTAACAGGCTTTTTTCATCATGCTTTGAACTGCTGTCTTGTCACTGCTACTGTTTATAAGACGTTTAGTAAGTATTTGGCATGCTCCTGCTGTTGTTGTATGCCAGTGGCATGCCCTCTTCACAGAAGGAATTTGCTTTCTTGGAGCATGGGTTGAGTGCAGTGTAGCAGGTGGCAAATCTGAGAATAAGATGAAGACTGTGGTAGGTTGGTACATCACCTCTAAGTGTTCTACATGCCAGGCAGAAATGTAGGCAGTAATGACTGGCACTCCAAAGTAAGATTGCAAAACTGTGAATGATGTTATCTGTGTAATCAAACTAAGATTGCAGTATCTCTGAGAACTCCCCTTACTCTGAGGTACTATGATCTTAAGAGTTACTGTATATATAAATAACAGGGTAGGGGACTATGACTCTCATACTGGAGGTGCAAGCGGCAAATCCCTGAAAAATGTTTTTAAACTCTTACAGTAAGCTTCAGGTCTCAGTGCTTAGCTAAAGAAGCATAATGGAACCATGTATTTTGCATGTATCTTCAAGCTGCCTGGGTCTATATTACATCAACGAAAGTTTAAATGTTCGAATCTCTAAAGGTCGACCTTTAGAGATCGAACATTTAAATGTTTGAAAATGTAATAAAAACAAAATAAACAAAACAAAAATAAATAAAAGGGTTTTAGCAGGGGGGCAAGCCCCCCTGCACCCCCCCCCCACCGCTACTAAAATATACCAACTCCGAGATCGCACATCAGTGCCCTTCAGTGCGGAAATGGGAAATTTCCCCTTCACTACACTGTAGCATGATCTTGGAGTTGGTATATTTAAGTAGTGTATAACATTAACAGAGACTGTTAGAGTGATCTGGCGCACATCCATGATGCTTGAAAAAATACCTTTTAGGAACTTTCATTAGGTGGTGCCTTAGTTCCATGCTAGATGCTTCAGATTTACATGATATTAACCCCTGCAGCCTCCATAGGCTTCATTTCACTATGGAAGATTACCAGAAAGCAATCCGCAAGGCTTGTTGAGAAACTTGTTGAGGCTTGTTGAGCTCATTGAAAAACAAGTTGATTTACTAAAAGGTACTTGTCTGCAATGAAAGTGTGAGTGCTAGCTACAGAATGAATTGGCGAGCAGTGGCGTGGATATTAATTGAATTTCTGTAGCCCGTAAGCAGTTGTCACTAAAGGTGTGTGTACTCTCAGCAGCCACAAAGTAAGCATACAGAGTTTCATTTTCACAACAGTTTTATTTATTTTTTTAGTTTAGTTTAGTCAGGGAAAGCAGGCAAAGATGTCAGCAGAAGATTATGGCAAGCTGACAGTGAACCAGTTGGCTAAGGTGTGCAAATCCAAAGGACAGGTGCATGCTAGCCTGACAGCCTGACTAAAGAGGAAATGATTTCAGCCTTAGTTGCAGCTGCAGTACATACCAGCAACCAGGAGGACAACAAGTCTGGCGAGTGGGATGTGCAGCCCTCTGAAATAGGACAGCTGACCTTTTCTCAGAGGACTTAAAAATCTGTATGGAATTAAAGAGACTTGAACTGGAGGCAAAACATATGGAATTAGAATCAGCAGAGACACTGCAGTGTTTGAAGGCCAAAGAAAGTCAGAGACAACATATTTATAATGTTGCTTGTGTTAAAAATGTATCAACAGTGAGTCCTGCTGGACAAAAAAGAAATATACATGTATGTCAGTCTGTACTGTTGTAACTGATTAAATGTATATAATTTAACAGAGGATACTGGAAGGGAAGGGGTTAAGCTCATCCCAGCTAACCTTAAGAAAAATAGCCTAAAATTAAATGACTTGGTTTAAGCCATAAATAATTCATCTCACAGGTCTTAATGCAGCCAGAGATGCAATATCTGTGAAAAACATGGGCTGAGATGGTGCTGTATTGTTCTTAGTGGCAAACCAATTGTTACCCTGAGGTGTCAGAGTATGGATTCTTAGTTTTTGCAGTAATGGTGGAAGTGTCAGAATTATTTTACATTTTTCAAATGCTGCAATGTACCTTAGCTAGAGTTCTTTGTGTGTATTGTAACACATCAGTGCCAAATCCTGGCTCAGTTGCTAGTGAGAGGGTAGTGTGGGAACCACAGAATCAGGTGACCAGATGTGATGTCATTCTGTAGCCAGCACTGAAATTGCATTTGAATATTAGTGGGAGATGTGATAGATGTACTTTGTTTTAGATCTGACAAGAGACACTCATCTAACTTCATCTTGCCTTGCTTTACTAAGTAACTAGGGAACAGTAATTCTTCAGTCAGTTAGAAAATATAGAGAGATTAGCTAAATATTGTTTTTTTCTGTGTCTGTCCGAGTCTTTCCATCTGTGTTGCTTTTTATATTTCCTATGAATTGAAATTCTGGTGTTTATTGTAAATACATATTCAGTATTCTCGCGTTTTCTATTTTATTATTTATTATTAAATATATCTATAGCTTTCATTGTGGCTGGTCTTTTAGAAAATATTTAACCTTTGAGAGTAATTGTATTTATTTCGTGGCACTGTGGCTCTACATTCCTGAAAGTCTTGCCGCTTGGTCAAACATTGCTATTTGTATAAGTATTAGTTTTACTGAGAGTAACTGGGTACCCTGATAAAAGCCTTAGAGTAGCAGGCATTCAGTGTTCTTGTGGCAGTATATGTACTGTAGAGTCTGGGTGGAGATGGCAAAGCGGGTAGCTGTGCCAGCCCTTCCCAAGTGTGTGTGTGAAAAATCAAATCTCAAAGACAGTATGTGTATCAGCTACTTTAAACAGGGACACTGAGAGCACTGATTTCATAGAGAGGGTGGAGGAGGATTTGGCTTGAAATACCCACCTAAGGACTCAACTCTATATATGTGTCAGTGTGGAGTCTTATTTGGGGCCTGGAGAGAAAGCTCAGCCCCAGGATTGGAGTGTGCATTCCCTGTGTGCTTTTAAGGGAAACTATACTTTGTACAGAGAGCTGCATCTGAAAATACTGTGTGTGTCTATTTTTTCTCAGTGAACGTCCCCCACTGGTGTCAGTGTTGAGGACTGAGGCTCCTTGATCACTGCCCCAGAGGAGGGACATTACAGTGACCACCTCAAAACTTGCCATTACCAGCTTCCTTCACTCAAAATGTTTGCTTATAATGTGCAATTGTGCTAATTGAAAAGCTTGTAAATGTTGTAACTTGGAAGAGCTATCATACAGAGTACTCTGAGGTGTTCCAATCAACAGAGGACTATTCAATGTGGAGCCCAGCAGGACAATAATGTGGGGAGGAGCTGTTAGTACTGTTTATAGATATGTACTTTGCATATTTCAGATGTTTGTTGGGAGTGACAGCTATGCATGTACACCTTCAACACAAACTGTAATCAGAGTGCATTCTGCATCAGTACACTGGTGTTATTTTCTACTTTTATGTATTTTAGCATATCTAGGCTTTGATTTGCTCTCATATTCACTCATATTCTTTATTTTACTCATTTTGACTTCCTCTGTCATGCCTTTAAACCACATATTTAAAACATAGTCAGGCTACATACATCAAGCACTTTATCTATTGTCAAGTCAGCTTCCATAAATATGTCTCTGACCTGATCATTTTTGATTTCACATTCATCTGATCTCTTTTTCAGTGAAACGTGCAAGTCTTCAAACTCACAATTGTGCATTCAGCTTC